>NW_007379685.1:53857-54886 GCF_000475195.1 Diaphorina citri | reverse complement strand
CCTTTAAAATCCTTCATTCAAATGATCCCAATCTTTCATTTCACAGATCGGTGGCTTCACCCTGCCATTCTTCGTGATTGGAATTGCCACCCTTATCATTGCTGTGGTGGTCAGCCTGTTCATACCAGCCGTGGAAAGCAACAATGATCGTAGTGAAGGTCAAAGTAAGTATAAAAAATAATAAATCAATCGTTCCCAGGAATCGTTCGCTGTCTTTCTGTTCAGTGAAAAGTGGGCGAAGTAATATTCATGGGTGTTGGGATGGTTAAAACGTTAAGAGTGAAGCTGCAGATATCAGTGGTGCGAACAACTTTAATGAGAATGAGAGGTTCAAAAAGGAAGATGAAAGTGATTGGTGAAGATGGAGCGGGAATGGTGCGATTAGGAAATTAAATAAATGAAGAAAAGTGCTATAAAAAAAGGACCAAGTTAAAAAACTAAATCTTCGCTTACTACTTTGAACTCTTCTTTGGTCCAAAGAAGTCTCAGACCTTAGGCCGATCACTTACGTTCGGTTCGGGATGACAGTCATGAGCCCTTGGGTAAAATTGATTGTGGTCGGCCGACCTTAGAGAAGGGATGGATAGGTTGTCAGTCAATTAGTACATTTTGCTTTTGGATTTCTTGCTTTCTAGCGTCTAGTGGCTGGTAGTATCCTTAGGCAATTAATTTATAGCTGTTAAACCACAACACTGTCCCCTTTCAGTGGAGTCTTTGATCTTTGGTTCTAGAGTGCTACCTATTTATTACCTTCTGGTAAATTCATTTCAGACTTTCTTGATGAAATAATTTAATTTTTTTCTTCCTCCTCAGCAAAAATCACCCAAGTCCTGAGGGTTCCGGCCGTGTTTCTCGATTCCGTCAGTATTTGTGCGGCCTCCAGCAGTATGGGATTCTACACGGCTGTTTTGGAGCCTCATCTGAGAGAGGTAAGTTGGATGATTTCGGCATTGATCGGAAAAAGAAGATCGTTAAAGCTTTAGATAGTGTCAATCAGGTGACTGCGGCAAAAAAAAAAAAAAAAAACGG
>NW_007379685.1:44680-52075 GCF_000475195.1 Diaphorina citri | reverse complement strand
CGTATGATGCCCTACCCGTACGATGCTGTGTCGGTTGTTTCGCAAGGTCACATCGTCAAACAAGTAGCGATGCTTTTATTTTTTGCCGCCACTTTGTGAGTAGAAAAAAATTTTTTTTATTTTAATTACTCACTCTCTTAAAACATCCATTCTGAAGACTTTGTCCGCATTAGGTCGTTTAATGAGTAAACATTAGCACAATAGTTATTTTAGTAACCAGGTTAGTAAGTAGGTCACCTAAAGGTAACTAGTATTTACATTTATTTATCCAATATACTTATATCTATTGATAGACGAGGTGTTCAAGGAGTGTTAACGCACGCGTAGTATGTCAACCAATCGATGGCTTATCTGCAATATGCGTGGATAGCAAAGGACCCATAAAATTTTCCTATTACCCCTACTTTCAAACTGAAGTTATATATTCTCATTGGAGAGAATGAACGACAACTACCATTTTTGTTCCCCATACCATACCAATTCTCTTACTACATCTCGTATTTCAAACATATTTATATTTATGTCCTAACCAAGGGTTTTTTCACATGTTACAATAAAGTGGTGGTCTGCAAAACACCTGCATCAGAACGAAACGTTACTACACGTTAACACTAACTTCAAAAAAACGCGATAAAAAAGCTAGTGTTAAGCAAACTGATCCTAATACTTGCCTTTTCACCAACTTAGGTTAACCTTGGGACATCTTGATCCGTGGATATCCACGATCTACAGCATGTTCCGGCATCTTAGGCTTAGGATTAGGATAATCTTATGGTCAGGATAAATTTAATTATGGGTTATAGGATTTAAAAGGATAATTTGGCCTTTGCAGTCAACAGAGAACTAACCAAAAAGGTGTTGAATCAAAAGAATAACCATAACACCATTATTAACGTAAAAGACTCCATATATTCATCTGTGTCATGTAATCCATGGATGTATGAACATATGATATACCCATAAATAATATATATCGTTATTCATTTATAAATGTTCCAGTAAGATCGAGTTATCAGTACTGAAATTACATAAATCATGGATCTAGTGTATTGGATAGATACACTACTAAATAGAAATTTATATCAATATTAATAAATAGTTTCCCAGTAACAATCAAGAGATTATCATATTATAAGAAAATATACAAAAACAAAATTGATCTGATACGCTTGATGTGGCCTGTGGCGTGGCATGCCCATCCCGTAGTTTGCCTTTCGTCAGATGGGCGAGAAGGGGCACAATACTTCCCATTTAGGTGCTGGGTCAACACGGGAACACCAGAAAGTAACCCGTTGAAATATTTGCAATCGAAAAACGAGTACAAATTTTTGTCGATGGTGGGATTCGAACCCGGGACCTTCTGCATGGCAAGCAAGCGCGTTACCACTGGACCAACCGTGCCCCCTTAAAGGTGTCCTTTTTATGTATACTCGTACATAGTGCAGTTCACAGACTATTCGGGACCCGGGGTGTAAAGCTGTGTCCACCACATATTCCACGGCCGTCGATCGACCATGTTTGGACTGTGGACACAACTTTAGTGAACCTCAGGTCAAAAATTTTTGTGGAATGTTCAAAAATCGAAGTTCAGGTCTTCTCAGAACTTCCAAGTGTGCTGACCCATGGGTCAAACTTTCGAGACATGCTGTTCATTTTGTTTACCTACTTCTCCATTGCGTATGCTGTTTTGCTTATTTCCTCATTGCTTACCTGTGATTCAACACCTCGTTTATCTGAGAACAATTGGGTCCTTACATACAATATCATCAGCAGAGAAGTTCAGGCACTTATTTTTCCAAAATATGACACTAAAAAACATGGCAATATGGCACTTATTTTGGGAAAATATGGCATTTATTTATTTATTTATTTTTTTTTTTTTTCAAAACATGGCAAAATAAGGAATTTTTTAAAGGATCAGAGGAAACTTTTTTACACATTTCCTTGGGACGTCAAATAAAAATTGAATTTTCAACCTTTTAGATTTTTATGGCAAAATAGTATGGCGCCATGGCAATATGGCATTTGAACTTCTCTGATCATCAGTGAGGTCACGGGGTCAGAAGTGTTCAGCGGTTCAGCGTATGTTAGTGGTCCGCGAAACGTTTTGCTGGTAACTTCGATTGAGACAGAGTGGTCCAAAGTATTAAACGTGAGGGACTGAAAGTATTTCGAATTATCAAGGGACTGAAAGTAGTGATTTCGAATTATCAAGGGACTGAAAGTACTGATTTCAAATTATCTAGGGACTGAAAGTGTACTGATTTTGAATTATCAAGGGACTGAGGACTGATTTCGAATTGATAGATTCTGACGTGATTTTGTTATGATTCATCTTGAAAAGAAGGACACCAGTAACTTATTGTGAAGAGCATAAGTTATTGGTGTTCTTCTTTTCGGATTTCGAATTGTCAAGGGACTAAAAGTACTGATTTCAAATTATCAAGGGACTGAAAGTAGTGCTTTCAAATTATCTAGGGACTGAAAGTGTACTGATTTAAAATTATCAAGGGACTGAGACCACTGATTTAGAAAGGAAAGACCTTTGAAATTTGGTGACATTTAGGAAGCGCTTTTCAAAATGAAGGAACTATTGCTCGATACGAAAGCTAGAACGTGTAAGTACCTAATACGCTAACAAATGAGTAATATACCTACAGCCTAATTCTCATTTAGAGATACATGTAGGTACATAGGTTTATAGATAGGACAAGTCTTCGATTAAGTACCTAGTGTACCTACATAAATTTACAATAGCTACCGATATAGGTAGCTATACCCTATACATATTATCAAGGGACTGAAAGTAGTGATTTCGAATTATCAAGGGACTGAAAGTAGTGATTTCGAATTATCAAGGGACTGAAAGTAGTGATGTTGAATTATCAAGGGACTGAAAGTAGTGATTTCGAATTATCAAGGGACTGAAAGTACTGATTTCAAATTATCTAGGGACTGAAAGTGTACTGATTTTGAATTATCAAGGGACTGAGGACTGATTTCGAATTGATAGATTCTGACGTGATTTTGTTATGATTCATCTTGAAAAGAAGGACACCAGTAACTTATTGTGAAGAGCATAAGTTATTGGTGTTCTTCTTTTCGGATTTCGAATTGTCAAGGGACTAAAAGTACTGATTTCAAATTATCAAGGGACTGAAAGTAGTGCTTTCAAATTATCTAGGGACTGAAAATGTACTAATTTAAAATTATCAAGGGACTGAGACCACTGATTTAGAAAGGAAAGACCTTTGAAATTTGGTGACATTTAGGAAGCGCTTTTCAAAATGAAGGAACTGTTGCTCGATACAAAAGCTAGAACCTGTAAGTACCTAATACGCTAATAAATAAGTAATATACCTGCAGCCTAATTCTATTTTAGAGATACATGTAGGTACCTACATAGGTTTATAGATAGGACAAGTCTTCGATTAAGTACCTATAGTGTACCTACATACATAAATTTACAATAGCTACCGATATAGGTAGCTATACCCTATACATATAGATGTCTGTTTACATAATAGGTGCAGTATCTATACATAAATTCGGTTTCAGTGATTGGTAAAACCACTGGATTTGTAGGATAAGGAAAGTAAAAACACCTCATTCTTCCCTCTCTTCCTCCTCCTCCCTTTCCTCCAACATCTTTTGTTTGAAAAAGAAATCTTCAGCCCCCATTGTTACTTATCACACTTCAGCCCATACTTATCAGCCTTCACCCCCTTTACTTCATTATCACTCTTCACCCCCTCCCCCTACTTCATTATCACTCTTCATTCCCCTTACTTCATTATATCGCACCTACACTATACTCTTCATCCCTCTCCCCTCTGATTGGTAAAACCACTGGATTTGTAGGATAAGGAAAGTAAAAACACCTCATTCTTCCCTCTCTTCCTCCTCCTCCCTTTCCTCCAACTTCTTTTGTTTGAAAAAGAAATCTTCAGCCCCCATTGTTACTTATCACACTTCAGCCCATACTTATCAGCCTTCACCCTCTTACTTCATTATCGCTCTTCATTCCCCTTACTTCATTATCACTCTTCATTCCCCTTACTTCATTATATCGCACCTACACTATACTCTTCATCCCTCTCCCCTTTCTTACCAGATCTATTTGTTTGTATAGAATATCTACTGGATAGTCAATAGCCTGTTCCACATCCACAAAAGTATGAAATAAGTAATTAAAGATACAAGTGTAAAAGTGATAATAATAGATAATAATTTACGTACCAAAGCTTGGGTACTTATGTACTTTTGTTTCCAAGATGGCTGATCTACACTAGAATAAATATAAAATAGGTACATAGAATAGAATAGATATACCCTGTTTATACTACGAAAATAAGACTGAAAAGGTGAAAAGTTAAGACTGCAAAGTCCCTTCACCCCATGGTCCATTTAGAAGCTCAAATAACCTATGTAACACCCTGTAAGCTGAATTACATGTAGAATGCAGTGTCATCAATTCTGGAAATATGCAATTAGAACAAGGAACAAGTAAGAAGGCAACAACTGCAGACTGTAGATCTCGGGTAGAGCAATAAAGTTCAGTGTCTATATTCTTACCTATCTCCGAGAGAGTATCTCTAGAAAATACATAGTGGAAATCTTTGTGCCAAGAACTGGTTTAATGTACCTACATAGTATTCTACGCTCACCAAGAAGAAATATTAAGAGCACTCCACTCCTCCTGAGGTAATTCACCAGGGACGAGGTTTGTGAGGCATCAAATCAGCAACAAAGTTGGAGAAGAACTGACCATTCTGGCCAAGTGCCTGAAAGTGTACTGATTTTGAATTATCAAGGGACTGAGGACTGATTTCGAATTGATAGATTCTGACGTGATTTTGTTATGATTCATCTTGAAAAGAAGGACACCAGTAACTTATTGTGAAGAGCATAAGTTATTGGTGTTCTTCTTTTCGGATTTCGCTCCTCTTTCTTCTCCTTCTTCCCGTTTATCTGAGACCTCCAACTTGATGGGATGTCAGGGATTAGTCAGGACCGCAGTTTATTGCCATAACCATAAGTATACCAGAGTGGTGCCAAAAAGCATTTTCACTCCGCAGTTTTCCAAAGTTCGATATGTCACGTGACATGACGTGATAGTAGTGTGGCTATCCCGAACGAGATTACCTACAATATTATGGGAAAACTTTGAACTCCATTTTACTGACTCCCCATGACTTCACGTGACGTGATGTGATGGTAATTTGGTATTAAGGTAGAAACTAGAAACCTAAGATATTCATATGTCCTCATTCATGCACCAAGCCTCGCATCTAGCCTAGCCCTATAGAAGTATAGACCATTGCACGGCGATGAGATATCATTAACTAGCTTGGAGTTGTGAACAACACGTTCTTTTATGGTCCACTTTTATAGTATACCTACCTGCTGATAATTATTTCCACGGTAATAATTTTGATAAAGCTAATGCTCCACCAGAGAGGAAATAGAAAACAAGTAAATGGTTCCATTTGAGAGTTGTTTTTTATGATTGAATGGAAATCAATATGCAATTAGAACAAGGAACAAGTAAGAAGGCAACAACTGCAGACTGTAGATCTCGGGTAGAGCAATAAAGTTCAGTGCCTATATTCTTACCTATCTTAGAGAGAGTATCTTTAATAGAGAATACATAGTGGAAATCTTTGTGCCAAGAACTGGTTTAATCGTTTAATGTACCTACATAGTATTCTACGCTCACCAAGAAGAAATATTAAGAGCACTCCACTTAATGTGCAATTAGAACAAGGAACAAGTAAGAAGGGAACAACTGCAGACTGTAGATCTCGGGTAGAGCAATAAAGTTCAGTGCCTATATTCTTACCTAATATCTCAGAGAGAGTATCTCTAGAAAATACATAGTGGAAATCTTTGTGCCAAGAACTGGTTTAATGTACCTACGCTCACCAAGAAGAAATATTAAGAGCACTCCACTCCTCCTGAGGTAATTCACCAGGGGCAAGGTTTGTGAGGCATCGAATCAGCAACAAAGTTGGTGAAGAACTGACCATTCTGGCCAAGTGAACACTTTCTTGCCGAGTGGCAAAAGTCTTCAACTTCTTTTTCTATTGCTAGGCCGGCCACTCGAGCTCCGAATTTTGGACTGATCTAGGTCTACTAGACCGCCCGTCGTGCCAGAAAATGTGTGGCGGAAAAAAATTCTAGATATCTCAAACTGAAGTGACCAAGTGACTCAAGTGGCAAGCTTTTTTTTGCCACACACGTTCCGTCGCACGGCGCGGCGGTCTGGTCTGACAGACTTAGACCTGTCCGACAGTTGGAGCTTGAATGGTCGGCCTTCGGAAGAAACGACTGTTTCAATATTTGGGATTTGGGTATCATGTTCCTGTGTGAAACTTTCCATTATTCCCATTTTCAGATTTTCGGACACATCAGCGGATCTCACATCAATCCTGCCCTCTCATTGGTGGGCGTAGTCATGGGCAAAATCTCCCTTCAGATATTCGTGGTGTACACCATAGCCCAATGCATAGGAGCAACACTCGGCTATTCCATAGCAAGGGTGAGTTGGTTAATTAGGGTGAGTTGGGTTTGAGAAACATACTGTGAAAAAATTAAGCTAAAAGTGGGCGAAGTCATATTCATGGGTGTTGGGATGGTTAAAACGTTAAAAGTGAAGCTGCAGATATCAGAATTATCAGAGGTGCGAAAAACTTGAATGAGAATGAGAGGTTCAAGAAGGAAGATGAGAGTGATTGAGTGTGAAGATGGAGCGGGAATGGTGCGATTAGGAAATTAAATAAATGAAGAAAGTGCTATAAAAAAAGGACCAAGTTAAAAAAATAAATTTTCGCTTACTACTTTGAACTCTTCTTTGGTCCAAAGAAGTCTCAGACCTTAGGCAGACCACTTACGTTCGGTTCGGGATGACAGTCATGAGCCCTTGGGTAAAATTGATTGTGGTCGGCCGACCTCAGTCAATTAGTACATTTTGCTTTTGGATTTCTTGCTTTCTAGCGTCTAGCGGCTGGTAGTATCCTTAGGAAATTAATTTATAGCTGTTAAACGTTAAACCACAACACTGTCCCCTTTCAGTGGAGTCTTTGATCTTTGATTCTAGAGCGCTACCTATTTATTACCTTCTGGTAAATTCATTTCAGACTTTCTTGATGAAATAATTTTTCTTTTCTTCCTCTTCAGCAAAAATCACCCAAGTCCTGAGGGTTCCGGCCGTGTTTCTCGATTCCGTCAGTATTTGTGCGGCCTCCAGCAGTATGGGATTCTACACGGCTGTTTTGGAGCCTCATCTGAGAGAGGTAAGTTGGATGATTTCGGCATTGATCGGAAAAAGAAGATCGTTAAAGCTTTAGATAGTGTCAATCAGGTGACTGCGGCAAAAAAAAAAAAAAAAAACGG
>NW_007379685.1:22304-44412 GCF_000475195.1 Diaphorina citri | reverse complement strand
CATCATTGAGTCCACTTTTGTTTTGTACTTGGGAATTGGCATTATTTTCTGGTTTGGTAGCTGAACATGGCATGTTTGTTCGTCTCGTTTTTAGTCGCGTGTTTCCGGGGCACAGTTCATTACCTGGCGAAACACGTTCTGCTTGCACTTCTGCGCCAATCCTACAGCGTTGACGCTTGTCCGCAAGGCGGTCTCAGCAGCAGGTTTTTTGCTGACACGTAAGGGAAGGCTAGGTCGCACGCATGAGGGAGGTAAGTAGGGGAAACGGACCGTTCGATTTTTGCAACCCGCAAGCCTGTGAGCTTGTCTCATATTTGTTCTCGCTTTATTGTAGGGGGCTAAATTTCGGGAATTTGGAGCACTCCACCTCGCCCCCCCCCCCCCCCCTCGCCCCCCTCGTACATCGACTTTCTTCTGGACCTTTCGACCCCCCACCCCCCCCACCTCGACCCCTCGACAAAATTCTGGATACGGGCCTGCTGAGTAGATATTATACCTCCAAGTACACCTTTTTTTTTAAATTTTAAAACTTTTACTAACACTTCTCTAAATGATATATTTTGTAGGGATGTCATAAACTATAATGTATTGGTACAACTTCTCACTTGTCTTTTCAAATTTCAGTCATCATTGCCATGGTCTTGTGTGCAGCTTGGGATTACAAATGTTTAGACAAGCACGATTCTTTACCGCTCAAGTTCGGATTTGCTGTCACCGCCTTGGCCATTCCAGGGGTAAGTTGGAAAGTTGGCATTAATCCAAGATCGAAAATTTCGAGATTCAGACAAAAATCAAAACGTGACTTGAAAGATCAGACCAAGATCTTTACAAGATCAGACGGCTGGTGTTCTCGTGTTGACCCAGGACCTAATTGGGAATTATTGAGTAGGTAACTTCCCGCCCACCTAATGAGTGGCATACTACGGTATGGGCATGCTACGGCACAGACCACATGCGTCTAATGTAGCAGTTGTTTCATTGCTACGAAATAAAAACGGCGGTGAAACACTCATCTTTTTAAATTTACCTTTTTACCTAAAATCATTGGTTGATTTTAGACACGTGTCTCTTGTCCTCAAAGATGTGGTTTCAATTCATAATTTTTCCTTTCCAGGCTCAATTCGCCGGCTGCAGTATTAACCCAGCTCGTAGTTTCGGACCGGCTTTGGTGACTGGACATTGGGAGAACCATTGGGTAAGTAGGATACCCCTAGTTGGGTTACCTAGGATTTGAGATTCAAAATGGTACTAGCTAGGCTGCGATAGAAATACTTACCATTAGGCTGCTATAGAATGCTAGTGGTATCTCTTATCCACAACCCACAATACAAACTGGCTTTCTGCCCCGGTGGCGTAGTGGTCAAGACGCTCGCCTGGTAATCAGGAGGGCGTGGGTTCGATCCCAGCAGAGGTATGGATTTTTATCCTCATTTATTTGAGAATTTGACCACGTAATAATGGAGCTCTAAGGTGGTAGAGAACGCCTAAGGCGTTAACCTCGCCTAGTGGATGCCTTCCACTCAAGAGTCTATTATTATTTCTCCCACCCTGTCTTCCTTTTCTTTTCGCTTTTGGGACGATAAGACCTCAGCAGTTACAGTTCCCTCGATTAAACCTCTTCAAAGGAAGGTTTGTTCTCGGAACGGTTGGCCAACCACTATCCAGATGCCAACCACGTTCAACGTTATCCATTGAGAACTGTTGTATTCAACGTGCTGTCACCGCATAGGTTATCGAAAAAAATTTCGAACCCGGGACCTCCGGCGTGCAAGCCTAGTGTGATGCCCACTCGGCCACGGAGGTTGCTTTTAACGTCTTTAGGAGAGACCACATACCAGACTAGGGAGCTACATATTAGAATAGGTAGGAAGAAGGAGTATGCCAGTAGGAATGGAATAAAATTATTTTTCTTGTATTTACTCGACCTACCAGTGGCGGCCCGTCAATGTGACCCCTAGGGCGAGGGGGGGGGGCTGCACTAACTGCACCGCGGTGCATCTAACAGACCCGTAGTACCGGGGCTACTGCTTGGAAACAACCTTTTTTCCGAGGATTGATAGAGGGAACTGTAACTCCAATTACACCATTCAGTTATCTTTTGAGACCACTGGAAATTACTGTGTAACAACGGTCTTATCGTGCCGAAAGTGAAGAGAGAAGGAAGACAGGACAGGAAAAAGCCAGCCGTTCCGAGAACGAACATTCTCTGTTCAGGATAGAATCTGCCCTGTTTGGGAATCGAACTCCCGATCTAGCGCTTACAAGGCAGGTGCATCCTACCTTCCAAGCTAATAAGGCTGGTATTTGAAGACTTTATTAAATTTTCATAGACGTAGGTTCATGTCACACTAATTACAGCTTTCACTCACCTCATAGTGCCGTCGAGATGGTGGGGGATCGCACAGTGCTTTTCCAAAGTTTGAGATGCCCGGAGCGAAACTCATTAAATTTGCCCAACTAAATAATGTATGTATCTCGCCAGCCTAGTTAGCTTAGTTGGTAGTGCGTCTGCCTTGTAAGCGCTAGGCCGTGGGTTCGATTCCCGCCCGGGGCGGATTTTATCCTGATGGGATATTGTTCGTTCTCGGACCGGCTGACTTTCTCCTATCCTGTCTTCCTTCTCTCTTCATTTCGGGACAAACCTCTTAAAAAAAAAAACATGTATCTCAGAGGGGGTTAATAGATCACTGAAGTTAAGCACCGTTAAGCGCGGTTGTTGGCTTTTCCCGTGAGGTTGTGAAGAAGCGGGTAGCTTGTCGAAGAATGGAGGGTAAAATATGAAACGAAAAACGTCAGGGTGTGTCCGAACATATATAATTATGTAGTTGACCGGCCGCGATGTCCACCGACGAGGAGAAACTATGTCGTCGAGGCAGTGTGTCACTGTGTTTGGGCACACCTTTTTAGAATGCAAGGCTTTTCAGGGTTCTGTTTGGTTATAGGTACCTACCTATTGTCATGAATATTGTGCTTAGAGCTTATGAAACTTGAAGTGCCAAGTTTTTGTCCAGCTCTAGAACATCGCATTGCGTCGCATAGCTCCTGGGCAGGGCCGAATTTCGGGTTTGGGGGCAAAAGCCCCAGAGCTTCATTTTTCTCCTTCACCATAGGACAGAGTCCGAAAATTTGGAGCATCAGTTAGCCAAAATCATCTGCCAATTGCCAAATGTTCTATCCTTCTCAGAAATAGGTAATCAAATTTTAAAACCCCGCTACATACAAGTAGTGTCTTTCTGTATTTAAGGCTTATGAAAAACACATACTTACTTGCATATTTTTATGAGATTATCTGCAGGTTCATGAGGTTCAAGTTCATGTGGCAATATAGGACCTACATGTAATTTTAGGTACATATCTTTGGGAAGGTCAGACCTACCAGTGGCGGCCCGTCAATGTGACCCCTAGGGCGAGGGGGGGCCCTGCACTGACTGCACCGCGGTGCATCTAACAGATCCGTAGTACCGGGGCTACTGCTTGGAAGCAACCTTTTTTCCGAGGATTGATAGAGGGAACTGTAACTCCAATTACACCATTCCAGTTGTCTTTTTAGACCACTGGAAATTACTGTGTAACAACGGTCTTATCGTTCCGAAAGCGAAGAGAGAAGGAAGACAGGATAGGAAAAAGCCAGCCGTTCCGAGAACGGACATTCTCTGTTCAGGATAGAATCCGCCCTGTTTGGGAATCGAACTCCCGATCTAGCGCTTACAAGGCAGGTGCATCCTACCTTCAAAGCTAATAAGGCTGGTAGGGTAAGTGTATCATTTATTCAACCATCTAAAAAACGTAGGTACCTACCATTTATTGGCCCACCTGTGGGTCTACGCCACATAAGTCTGAACTGGACGAAGTTTTTCAAGATCCAATTTCATCAAAAGAAAGGGCTTAAAGAATGCTATCGAACCAGTGGTATTCCAAAATTGTAGTCATAAAAATTATTAGAGAAAAAAAATGTTGGCAGGTGGGCCAATAAATGGTACGTTTTTTAGGTGGGCGAAGAAATGGTACACTTACCACCCTACCTATTTGAAGACTTTATATTCATAGACGTAGGTAGGTACATAACTATGTTTCCTGGGCAGATATCATGTTACTAAGCCAGTGTTACTGTAGTGCTCGTGCACTGATAGACAATCTATCTGATTATGATTACTGTATTAGTGAAGTATAGAAAAGAGTTATAATATAGTTACAGTGAAAAGAGTTATAATATAGTTATATAGTTACAGTGGCGTAGCGTGGTCTAAAGTCAAGTGTAAGGCGTGTAGGGCACTGATTTCCATCACCATGCACATTACTACATAAGTTATGCACATGCTTCTTCATAAATATTTAAAGTCAATATTAAGGGTATTTGAGTAAATTTAGTGTATGGCCGCCATACACGCCCTACATGGACGCTACGCCACTGAGTTATATATTTATATTAGGTAAATGAGCATAAAAAGATTACAAAGAGAGCAAAGTTAGAGCATTTGCATGAGTACCTACATATTATAATACCTAGGTATGTGATTAAATTACATAGTTATGTAAAGTTAGGTAGGCTATAGATACTTCTTATGAGGCACTAGCACTATATACCTATTGAATATTGATAATATGATGTAGGTAGGTAGGTAATTTTACAAGGAGTAGGAGCACAGGTTAAAAGCTCTTATCTGAAAGGGTTAATTTGATAAAAAGATAAAATTGTATTTGTATAGAAAATGTGTCATGTGTCGGTGCTTTGTTCATACAGTGTACGAGATGAGTTAGGTAGGTACCTAATTACCTATAGATATGTATATCTCAGGTGTTTGACTATTTTGACTAACTTTTCCATCGACTAAGATGACGAGACTTTTAAAATCGACCAAACCAGTCGACCAAAACCAATCGACCATACTTAAGTTGCATTTTCTTTGAGGAAACGGAAGTGGTTTTGAGCTTTTGATGGCGTACTACAGGTGCTACCACGCCAAATAAGGTATTGATTATTGAAAGATTCTCTGTTAAAAATTTTAAATAGCATTGAATGACTCAACTTTCTGGTATTCCATTTGTTATTCATTTATATTTTTTATTTAATATAGTTAAGTAAACTTTCTGTTGTCATAATATCCTTCTTAGAAGCATTGTGTCTAGGAAGGATCCTCTTGTATTTGTATTTAGGTAGGTACTTGGTATTGTCAAATAAAGAAAATAAAACATTAAACATAGGTAGGTATATAATATTACCCCTCATGTGTGTTTAGACCCCTAAAGTGTAAGAACCTGAGAAGCTAAACAAGTTTTGGAATACCTATTACGGTACGGTTATACCTACCTATCTATTACGGACTTCGTAATACCTCCTACCAAGATCACCATGCTCAATGCTTAATGCTCAACAAATGACACAAGGTTAATGTCAGGAAATACTGGTAGATGTGTTCAATGTGATATGTGATTTACATTTTATTACAAGTACCTACATTGAAGTTTTAGTACATTTTCTCATTAGGTAAATGTAGGTATTGGGTGTTTCGTTTTTATTCATGAGATAAAGTGCTGGGAGCTTAACTGAAGGTTTGAGCGCTTTTAGACCAATGAATAAGTCAATTTAAATGCAGCACATTGATACATTACCGACTACATGACTAGGTCATGTGAAAACGAGAATAAATACCTACCTACAATTACGTGTAAATCTATACCAATCCTATAGCCGATCGCAAAGAATCAGACAGAATAGAATGAATTAGGTATCCGTATTCTTTTTTAAAAAAAAAAAAAAAAAAAAAAAAAAAAAAAGGAAATGTAAATTAATAGGTGATAATAGAAAGTGACAAAGTAAAAAAGGAAAGTAGAACAACAGGTAATGATAAGTAGTAGATAGTAGAGAGATTGTGAAAGTGATTGTTGGAAGAAAAATAACTAGAAAAAAAAGGGTAAATGTAAATCCTACCCCCCTCTTCAACAAAATTCTGGATACGACTCTACTCCCGGGCCCCTTGGCTTAGTCTCCCATGACTAGTAGACCAGTGCTCCTCAAATCAGCCAGAGGAAGCAGTAGTCCACTCTATTGAGTTGTCTCAAAGTCCGCTCGGAGTACACTCTGAGGTCACTTTGGAGAGTGTTATTAGGAGAGGTTACCTACTCCGACGTCACTCGAATACATTAAATAATTATGTATAGGACCTATACAAATCAGCCAGAGGAAGCAGTAGTCCACTCTATTGAGTTGTCTCAAAGTCCGCTCGGAGTACACTCTGAGGTCACTTTGGAGAGTGTTAGGAGAGGTTACCTACTCCGACGTCACTCGAATACATTAAATAATTATGTATAGGACCTATACCTAATTATTGTGTCCTATACATAATTATAGGACCTATACATTTATTATTTTGTCACAATTTGTGTCTCTTTTCGCCCATCTGATGAGGGACATACTACGGGATGGGCATGTTACGACACAGACCACATGCGTCTAATGTAGCAGTTGTTTTATTGCTACGAAATAAAAACGGCGTTGCAAAGATGGTAAGAGTTGGTACCTACGAATAGTTACAGGTACCTAGTTACAAAGTTAGTCATAACATTCGATATTCGAACAAATAAATACCTAGTTTTCAATCTCTCATGATTTTCAAACCTGAAAAACGAGATTTTCTCTGGCTACCTAGAAATCCACCATAAAAACTTGCTGGTAGCTGGTTTATTAGATAAAGTAGACATCATGGTGTAAGGACTAAGTAGACAAGTCACCCTGCCAGATCCTCACCAAGCTCAATGTAGCTGATTTTTTTTTATGTTTGATAGAGGAAACTGCAACTGCCAAGGTTTTATCGTCGCGAAGGCGACGAGTACCTAAGTCAGACTCCGAAAAATTGGGGTTCTTTATTTGAAAAGGGGTAATTTTCGCGGACCAAGAAGGACGTTTAAAGTTCTTTACATTTTGCATCAGTTGTAGGTTAATTGTAGACCGATTTTTTGTCATAGGGAATTTTAACAACAGAAAGTTTAGTGTTGTCCGAAAGCGAAGAGATGACAGGATAGGAGAAATTTTATCGTAAACAGCCGTTCCCAGAACGAACTTGACGAGCCGTTCCGAGAACGAACCTTATTTGTTTACGATAAAATTCTCGCCGGGAGCGGAACCCACGACGTAGCGCTCACCAGACTCGCTAGTAGCGAGTCGCTTCCTATAACTAGGCTGTAGGCTGGCAGCCTTGGATTTGGGTGTATAGCTACTTTGTTATCACCCGATCCTACATTGCGACAGGTTTTCCAACCGGTATATTCAGCGCTCTACCACCCAACCTGTCCCAGTCAACCAATAATAAAATTACAATCGAGGTACCTACGCCAGGTACATGTTTTGGGGAAAGGGGGGGGGGGGCGGACCCTCTTTGAGCCTATTTTTCTCCTTTACTGTAGGTTAAGATCCGAAAATTTGAAGCATCCACCCACCCACCTCCCACCCTCGTACTAGGCTGGCTCAATTATAATTTTAATGATCCCAACAGTATATGTATGTTTTATTGTTGTGTAGATGTTGATAATAACTGAACCAGTGCTTCGGGGCATAAATAAGATGGCGGATGCAGAGATGAACAAGTTGAAACGAAACTTGGTGTTGTTTGAACGCTAATGCCTTGGACACGTGTAAAGTGTCCATAGGTGCTACACTGACCATAGGTGCTACACTCACCCTATTTTTCTCCTTTACTGTAGGTTAAGATCCGAAAATTTGAAGCATCCACCCACCCACCTCCCACCCTCGTACTAGGCTGGCTCAATTATAATTTTAATGATCCCAACAGTATATGTATGTTTTATTGTTGTGTAGATGTTGATAATAATAATGATGATTACTAGGTCTAGAGCACCTTGAGTTTTACCGAAATCACACCACCCAGCTGTTGATCCAAAACGATTGGATGGTGACTAAATATTAATATACCAACTTGACATGCCCTTTCACTACGATGACTGTGTAAATGTAATATCTAAGTACCCAACCATATTATATTATGTAGCTAATACTCGTATTAATATTATATTGTGTCCCTGAGGCTGCGAGGGAGCCGTTATAACACCAGAAGTTTAAACTTGGAAGATGGAGCAGGGGTTCCCTAATGTGATGTTGTTTTCTGGAGATGTTTCTTTTTTTTTATGCATGGTCATAGAGGAGACAGAATATTATAAAGTCTAAAGCAATGCTAAGATAAAACAATCAATAGTGCTTATTTATACTGCTCGCATAGGACTGAAAAGTCCCTTTACTCTAGCAGTAGGCTACTATTGTCATTGTGGTCAAATTCTCAAATTATTTTGAGAATAAAATTCCATACCTCGGCCGGGATTGAACCCATGCCCTCCTGTTTACCAGGCAAGCGTTTTGACCACTACACCACCGAGGCAGGTTATATGATAGGTATACATATTATGTATAAAGTCATTAATTACACATAATTATGATTTACACAGTTTACACTGTAGATTATCCTAGGTGGGTTACCAGTTCTATTCCGATTTTTCGATCTATTACCTACTTGATCACTACACCACTGAGGCAAAATGGTGCTTATATTTAGGGCCATTTGCAGTGTAACCTCCGTGGCCGAGTGGGTATCACAATATGTACGCCAGAGGTGCCGGGTTCGATTCCCGCCAGGGTCGAAGTTTTTTCCGCTTTGTGCTGGGAGTTTGAGGTTCATTCAGCCTCGTGAGGATAATGGAGCAGTTGCAAATGGGTAAAAATTATAAATAAATGGTCGATTCCTATGTAAAAAGTTGGGAAAAATCCAAATCTGAGGTCGAAACTCCGAAAAAGTATAACTTTAAAAGGTCGAAAATTCAATTTTTAATTGCCGTTCTAATGAAAACGTTCAAAGAGTTGTGACGTCAGACTTCACGTCAAAATCCGCACAAACAAACGAAGCGGGAGTCCTGAATTATGACGTCATCGCCTACGGGAGCGTATGCCGTGACGGCAAAGTTCACGATTTACCGGTATTTTTTAAATCGATTTATCTCGGTATCTAGAAGTCGTAGGAGAAAAAGAAAGATTCCGTTGGTCCTCATTTTTCCTGCTCTATGACTTTGAAACATCACCCAAGTAAGCGCAACTGTTCTATAGTATGCCTCTCATCAGATGGGCGAGAAGAGACACAATACTTCCCAATTAGGTGCTGGGTCAACACGAGAACACCAGAAAGTAACCCGAAATACGACCTTGAAAAGACCTTGCTTAACTAGAAAAAAAAGGGTAAATGTAAATCCTACCCCCCTCTTTAACAAAATTGTGGATACGACCCCCCCTACATTTCCCCTGATCCCCTACTTTTTTAGTTTTGGTAGTAGGGGGTCAAGGGGAGGTTTCCTCAGACCTAGATTTTTGTCAGTCTGTCAGAGCTCATTCTCTCTTCTGCTTTCAGAAAGGAAGGTTCTCTGTCTTCTCTGTTCCCTCTTTCCTCACTCTCACTGACATCTCCAAATAACCAAATATTTCAACATGGTTTTTGGGAAATCAAGAGGTCCTATTGGAGTATTTAAGATTACCAAGGAGTCTCTCCTATGTAACTTTTCACAAGAAATCGATTGGTGGACAGAAGAATGTGCAAACAGGAGGGCGTGGGTTCAATCCCAGCCGAGGTATGGAATTTTATCCTCATATAATTTGAGAATTTGACCACAATAATAGTAGTAGCCTACTGCTGGAGTAAAGGGACTTTTCAGTCCTATGCGAGCAGTATAAATAAGCACTATTATTATTATTTTGCCAGTCCAGAACGGTGAAAGAGATCTCAAGGAAAATTCAGGAAAAAAGCTTCAATAGTTTGGACAAGTAGAAAGAAGAGATCAAGAATATGTTGGAAAGAGGCTGAGAGATATGGAAGTTGGAGGTAAGAGAGACAGGGGAAGACCGAAAACGAGATATATGCACACAGTGTTTCCACAGGATTTGAAAGAGAAGAAGTTGGAAGTCAGCCAGGTCCAAAACCGAGGCGCATGGAAGAGGTTTTTTCAAAATGTCATCAATACATTTTTCTCTCTATTCACCTCTTCTTTCTTTTTCTCTCTCTCTTTTCTCTATTCTCTCCTCTCCTCTATTCTCCACTATTCACCACAAAACACTCACCAATATAAAGACACACAACACCAATACACCAAATCTCTCTCTCTATTACATGAGAGAGAGAGAGACTTTGGTTATTAATAAGAGAGAGAGAGAGAGAGATGGAAGTAAAAGAAGAAGGGGGAAGGAAAAGGACAAAGAAGGAGAGAAATAAGACGAGGAGAATGAGGAGAAAGAAGAAGAAGAAAATAATCATAGCTAAATAGAAGTATGTAATAAGATTGAGGAAGAGGAGAGAAAGGTCGACAGAAAGGGAGGGGGTTCAGAAGGTGAGAGAGAACTGACAGAGAGGAAGAAGAAACCTGCCTCGGTGGTGTAGTGGTCAAGACGCTCGCCTGGTAATCAGGAGGGCGTGGGTTCGATCCCAGCCGAGGTATGGAATTTTATCCTCATTTATTTGAGAATTTGACCACATAATAATGGAGCTCTAAGGGTTAGGTGGTAGAGAACGCCTAAGGCGTTAACCTCGCCTAGTGGTTGCCTTCCACTCAAGAGTCTATTATTATTATTATGAACCAGGGGCCGCATCTGGAGGTGCCGGGTTCGATTACCGGCATGGTCGAAGTTTTTTCGGCTCTGTGCTTGGAGTGCGGGGTGCACTCAGCCTCATGAGGACAAGTGAGTAGCTACTTTAATCGAGTAGCGATCAGTGGCGGCATGACTCATAGTAAAGGAGGCACCACGTAGAAGCTCAACCCATCCCGTCCTCACCTAAGCCTCGGAGTGGGCTTTTCGTGTATGGCAGTGGTTCTCTAACGAAAAAAAAGTTTAATGGACTGCTCATTTGAAAGTTTAATGGACTGTACACGGAACTTATTAAGACCCCTAAAAAGATAAGAAAAAAAAAAGTTTAAAAGAAGTATTGAACAACCATAGTTGACAGAGACATTATTTGTTTAATTCAAAAAATTATCATATGGTCTCGGCCGCGAATACCGCGGACTAACCGCGAATACCACGGACTAACCGCGAATACCGCGGACTAACCGCGAATACCGCGAACAAAGCGCGAATACCGCGGACTAACCGCGAATGCCGCGAACAAATCGCGAATACCACGGACTAACCGCGAATACCGCGGACTAACCGCGAATACCGCGAACAAATCGCGAATACCGCGGACTAACCGCGAATACCGCGAACAAATCGCGAATACTACGGACTAACCGCGAATACCGCGAACAAATCGCGAATACCGCGGACTAACCGCGAATACCGCGAACAAAGCGCGAATACCGCGGACTAACCGCGAATGCCGCGAACAAATCGCGAATACCGCGGACTAACCGCGAATACCGCGAACAAAGCGCGAATACCACGGACTAACCGCGAACAAATCGCGAATACCGCGGACTAACCGCGAATACCGCGAACAAAGCGCGAATACCACGGACTAACCGCGAATACCGCGAACAAAGCGCGAATACCACGGACTAACCGCGAATACCGCGAACAAAGCGCGAATACCGCGAACAAATCGCGAATACCGCGGACTAACCGCGAATACCACGGACTAACCGCGAATACCGCGGACTAACCGCGAATACCGCGGACTAACCGCGAATACCCCGAACAAATCGCGAATACTGCGGACTAACCGCGAATACCGCGAACAAAGCGCGAATACCACGGACTAACCGCGAATACCGCGAACAAATCGCGGACTAACCGCGAATACCGCGGACTAACCGCGAACAAAGCGCGAATACTGCGAAAAAACCGCGAATACCACAAACAAAGAAAGTAATACGATCGTGAACAAACTGTGAATAACTCAAAAGAAGACAATATAAATATGTAACTTCTATCTCAAAGGAATCTCCAAACCAATGGTCAAAATGTAGGAGAAACCTCCCCTCAACCCCCTACATTTCCCCTGATCCCCTACTTTTTTAGTTTTGGTAGTAGGGGGTCAAGGGGAGGTTTCTTCAGACCTAGATTTTTGTCAGAGCTCATTCTCTCTTCTGCTTTCAGAAAGGAAGGTTCTCCGTCTTCTCTGTTCCCTCTCTCCTCACTGACTTCTCCAAATACAGACCTAGATTTTTGTCAGAGCTCATTCTCTCTTCTGCTTTCAGAAAGGAAGGTTCTCTGTCTTCTCTGTTCCCTCTTTCCTCACTGACATCTCCAAATAACCAAATATTTCAACATGGTTTTTGGGAAATCAAGAGGTCCTATTGGAGAATTTAAGATTACCAAGGAGTCTCTCCTATGTAACTTTTCACAAGAAATCGATTGGTGGACAGAAGAATGTAAGAAGTCTATGCCTTGTAAGCGCCTAGGTCCTGCCTCGGTGGTGTAGTGGTCAAGGCGCTCGCCTGGTAAACAGGAGGGCGTGGGTTCAATCCCAGCCGAGGTATGGAATTTTATCCTCATATAATTTGAGAATTTGACCACAATAATAGTAGTAGCCTACTGCTGGAGTAAAGGGACTTTTCAGTCCTATGCGAGCAGTATAAATAAGCACTATTATTATTATTATTATTAATAGCATGTGTGATACTGATACCCACAGGTCCAACAGTAATACTGTGATAAGTCGTGAAGAAGCTCTCTGCTTGCCACAAAGAATTTAATCTCACTTTGTACCCCCCACCATTAGTCACGGGGCCAAACTCTCAAATCTACAACAAAAACGCCAAACTTGATTCCGCGAATACCACGGACTAACCGCGAATACCGCGGACTAACCGCGAATACCGCGAACAAATCGCGAATACCGCGGACTAACCGCGAATGCCGCGAACAAAGCGCGAATACCGCGAATACTGCGAAAAAACCGCGAACAAACCGCGAATACCACATGTGCGAGCAATATAAATAAGCACTATTATTATTATTATTATTAATAATAATAATAGCATGTGTGATACTGATACCCACAGGTCCAACAGTAATACTGTGATAAGTCGTGAAGACGTGAAGAAGCTCTCTGCTTTGCCACAAAGAATTCATGATGATAAACTAAACCAATTTCAATCTCACTTTGTACCCCACACCATTAGTCACGGGGCCAAACTCTTCAATTTACAACAAAAACGCCAAACTTGATATGTCTCTTTTCGCCCATCTGATGAGGGACATACTACGGGATGGGCATGTTACGACACAGACCACATGCGTCTAATGTAGCAGTTGTTTTATTGCTACGAAATAAAAACGGCGTTGCAAAGATGGTAAGAGTTGGTACCTATACGACTACTTATAGGGTACAAACTTACTCATGGGGTACCTACAACTATACGACACAGACCACATGCGTCTAATGTAGCAGTTGTTTTATTGCTACGAAATAAAAACGGCGTTGCAAAGATGGTAAGAGTTGGTACCTACGAATAGTGTCTCTTTTCGCCCATCTGATGAGGGACATACTACGGGATGGGCATGCTACGACACAGACCACATGCGTCTAATGTAGCAGTTGTTTTATGGCTACGAAATAAAAACGGCGTTGCAAAGATGGTAAGAGTTGGTACCTATACGACTACTTATAGGGTACCTACAAACTTACTCATGGGGTACCTACAACTACTTACAGGTAGGTACCTAGCTACCTAGTTACAAAGTTAGTCATAACATTCGATATTCGAACAAATAAATACCT
Source organism: Diaphorina citri (assembly GCF_000475195.1). Lineage (NCBI taxonomy): Eukaryota > Metazoa > Arthropoda > Insecta > Hemiptera > Psyllidae > Diaphorina > Diaphorina citri. The sequence goes on along the minus strand of NW_007379685.1, from coordinate 30,706 downwards.
ACCTAGTTTTCAACTCTCATGATTTTCAAACCTGAAAAACGAGATTTTCTCTGGCTACCTAGAAATCCACCATAAAAACTTGCTGGTAGCTGGTTTATTAGATAAAGTAGACATCATGGTGTAAGGACTAAGTAGACAAGTCACCCTGCCAGATCCTCACCAAGCTCAATGTAGCTGATTTTTTTTTTATTTTTTATGAGGTTTGATAGAGGAAACTGCAACTGCCAAGGTTTTATCGTCGCCTCGAGTACCTAAGTCAGACTCCGAATAATTGGGGTTCTTTATTTGAAAAGGGGTAATTTTCGCGGACCAAGAAGGACGTTTAAAGTTCTTTACATTTTGCATCAGTTGTAGGTTAATTGTAGACCGATTTTTTGTCATAGGGAATTTTAACAACAGAAAGTTTAGTGTTGTCCGAAAGCGAAGAGATGACAGGATAGGAGAAATTTTATCGTAAACAGCCGTTCCCAGAACGAACTTGACGAGCCGTTCCGAGAACGAACCTTATTTGTTTACGATAAAATTCTCGCCGGGAGCGGAACCCACGACGTAGCGCTCACCAGACTCGCTAGTAGCGAGTCGCTTCTTTTTTTTTTTTTTTTTTTTACTCCAGTTTGTTCGAATATAATTAGGTAGGTTAATCAAATCTTTTGAAGTTAAAGAAGTTGTTTTTCAAGGACTTCATTTAGTTTAAAATTTTGGGGGGAGGGGGAGTTCATAAGTATAAGTACAAGTAGCGCTTTATTTAGAATTTTAGACTGTCAGCTTAGAACTAGTTGTTCCATTAAACTAACAGTTCATTTTAATTTCAAATATCAAAGTCTACCTCCTTTTGAAGGACATGAGAAAAAAGTTCCCTTTAAAAAAAAAAATCAATCGATACCCTTAAAAAAATCCACCCTGTATGTATTTCACGTCTCTTACGGGCCACCCTGTATATATAAAAAGTTCTAAACCATACACAGTATCTACCTCAACACATGAGAAAATATAGAAAATAAAGAAGGAAAAGTATCACATGTGAAAAATTAAAATCAGATAAAAATAAAATAAAAATATTTCTGTCAAGACAATTTCGATTAATATGTTATAATTTGGTGAGCTTTCGATGTCACTCAGGAGTCAGGACATCATCTTCAGAGCAGCACGCAGCAGGAGTAGAGGTTCGAAATGGCCTTGATAAAAATGTTTTCATTTTATTTTTATCTGATTTTAATTTTTTAAATACTTTTTACGATTATTAAAAACAATTTTATTTTATCTCACATATAAAATTAATAAAAATGAAAGGGTTTCGTTTTGGTCTACAAGTTTCAAAGGTTTCTCACTAGAGAACGAATTACCGAGCGTCAATGTCAGAAACACTCTGATTAAGTTAATCCGAGTTTTAAACCAAAGAATAACCGAAAAGCAATCGGATTTTGCGTTAAACATTTATTAAACTTTGGGTTAAACATTTATTATATCTCCTGGTAAAAAAGGGACTTTTCCACTCCTAAGCTGGTAGTGTTAAATAAAGTACAATTTAAAGGCAGTCGTTCCCCCGTTAATACACCTGGATAGATCTTATGACTTGACTTGGACTCGAACCGCCAACCTCCAGATTCAAAATCCACCGCTGATTGTGCTATTAATTCTGTTCTCTAGAGAGAAAATTCTATCACTAGGGCAACTAGAAATTCAATTCTAATCTAGAAATTCTATTCAAGAAATTCTATCTACTTCACTTAGGAAAATACAAAAATATACAATGGACCAGAGTATTCTAATTTCTAACCTAATCAATCTGACTTATTTCAATAAATTAATGTTTGATTTTGTACAAGTATTTGGTTAGGAGTATTTTTAGTCTGTACATATTTATTTACAAAAAGATCCTTTGAAATCAAAGGTACAAGGAACTTCTTAAGATCCCTAAAAAGAAGAAGAAGAAGAAGAAGAAGAAGAAGAAGAAGAAGAAGAAGAAGAAGAAGAAGAAAAAAAAGTTTAATGGACTGCTCATTTGAAAGTTTAATGGACTGTACACGGAACTTATTAAGACCCCTAAAAAGATAAGAAAAAAAAAAGTTTAAAAGAAGTATTGAACAACCATAGTTGACAGAGACATTATTTGTTTAATTCAAAAAATTATCATATTATTATCATAGGGGTTGAAAAAATTCCATCCTGTTTATTTGTAGTTTAGTCGTGTGTGTTTATAAATGACTACATTTCAAAGGCCAAGGGCCGGATTGTGTTTATAAATGAATACATTTCAAAGGCCAAGGGCCGGATTGTGTTTATAAATGAATACATTTCAAAGGCCAAGGGCCGGATTGTGTTTATAAATGACTACATTTCAAAGGTCAAGGGTCGGATTATGTTTATAAATGACTACATTTCAAAGGTCAAGGGCCGGATTGTGTTTATAAATGACTACATTTCAAAGGTCAAGGGCCGGATTGTGTTTATAAATGACTACATTTCAAAGGTCAAGGGCCGGATTATGTTTATAAATGACTACATTTCAAAGGTCAAGGGCCGGATTGTGTTTATAAATGACTACATTTCAAAGGTCAAGGGCCGGATTGTGTTTATAAATGACTACATTTCAAAGGCCAAGGGCCGGATTATGTTTATAAATGACTACATTTCAAAGGCCAAGGGCCGGATTGTGTTTATAAATGACTACATTTCAAAGGTCAAGGGCCGGATTATGAAATAGGAATTAATATTTTCAAGTTCAGTCACTTCCCTATCACTTATACCTATCTATCGACTTTGCACTCCCACTGCCCGCCATTCACCCTAAGTCCGTCTGACGGACATAGGTCTGACAGACCGTCTGACGGACATAGGTCTGAGAGACCGTCTGACGGAGATAGGTCTGAGAGACCGTCTGACGGAGATAGGTCTGAGAGACCGTCTGACGGACATAGGTCTGAGAGACCGTCTGACGGACATAGGTCTGACAGACCGTCTGACGGACATAGGTCTGACAGACACAGGTCTGAGAGACCGTCTGACGGACACAGGTCTGACAGACAGTCTGACGGACATAGGTCTGAGAGACCGTCTGACGGACATAGGTCTGACAGACCGTCTGACGGACATAGGTCTGAGAGACCGTCTGACGGACATAGGTCTGAGAGACCGTCTGACGGACATAGGTCTGAGAGACCGTCTGACGGACATAGGATTTTCAAAAAATATTGAACCAAATAGAATTGAACTTTAAAAATGAATAAAAAGAATATTGAGGTGGGGAGAGTGTCATGTGCGTCAAAATTATCAAAGGAAGCTCGACAGATAGGAGTTCCAAAGGAATTACAGACCACACGAGTCTAATGTAGCAGTTGTTTCATTGCTACGAAATAAAAACGGCAGTGAAATACTCATCTTAAAACAAGTAAATCAACGTCAATCACAAATTTTCGGACTCTTTGGAGAGTTCAAATTAACCCAATACCTCTTCAAGTCTTCACTCATATTCATTGAACCAATATGATCAAATTGAATCTCAGGCGTCCATCCAGGGAGTTAAAATTAACCCATTACCTCTTCAATCCAGTTTGAGGAGTCAAAATTAACCCATTACCTCTTCACTCATATTCATTCAACAAATATGATCAACTTAAATATCAGATTTTCGGGCACTAACCTTTCATCGTTTGGAAAGCTAAAGTTAACCCATTATCTTCCTTGAGCCAACAAGATTAATTAATCTCAAAGTTTAGGGGAGTCAAAATTAACCCTCCACTAAGGCCAGCCACTCACTATGTTGTAGTAGCAGTAACAGTAGTAGTAGTATTAGTAGTAGCCACTCACTATCAGGTAGACCTGACAGATACACCTGAAAAGGTCCGTCTGTCAGGTCTACCTGATACCTGATGAGCACACACACTACCAGGTAGACCTTTATTTATTTTGACACAGAAAATTCGTCTGAAATGCCCAGCTCAAATACCAGGTAGACCTGATCAGGTGTACCTGTCATCAGGTCTACCTGATAGTGAGTGGTTGGTCTAACCCTTCTGAGAGTCTAAATTAACCCTTTACCTCATTGGACCAATATGATCAACTTGAATCTCAGAGTTTCGGGCTCTAACCCTTCATAATTAGGGAAGCTTAAGTTAACCCATTACCTTCCTCAAAATTAACCCATTACCTCTTCACTCATATTCATTCAACAAATATGATCAACTTAAATATCAGATTTTCGGGCACTAACCTTTCATAGTTTGGAAAGCTAAAGTTAACCCATTAGGTACCTTCCTTGAGCCAACAAGATTAATTAATCTCAAAGTTTTGGGGAGTGATTAGCCCATTACCTCCTCACTCATCCTCGTTGAGCTCCTTGTAGGGCATTTCCGACGTGATGTTGAAGTCTTCGAAGTAGTGCTTGAGAAATTCGAACGTGGGTCGCTTGTCCGGGTTCGAGTCCCAGCATTGCAACATTAGCCGATAGATGGCGTCCGGGATGTAATGAGAGGCGGGCTTGGTCATTCAAATTAACCCAATACCTCTTCAAGTCTTCACTCATATTCATTGAACCAATATGATCAAATTGAATCTCAGGCGTCCATCCAGCTTCGAAGTAGTGCTTGAGAAATTCGAACGTGGGTCGCTTGTCCGGGTTCGAGTCCCAGCATTGCAACATTAGCCGATAGATGGCGTCTGGGATGTAATGGGAGGCGGGCTTGGTCATGCGATAGCCTCGTTCTACCTGCTCAATCACGTCACGACCATGCATACCTATGAAACATATATAGAATTTAATAACATCTTACATGCACACCTGGCAACATATATCTAGAGGTTAATATAGGTACATCATATATATACATGCATACCTTAGATTTACATATTTGAAATATCTGACCAGTTGTTCTGAAGATGCCATCAACAGATGGCGAAACATGTCAACTCATTGTATCTTTACTTACTCATCAAGACCTACCATCCTGCCATTGTATTTAAATGGAATTAAAGATTGTATTTAAATGGAATGTATACTGTAAGGTGTAAGACTTTGAAGTTGACCCCTTTTTGGAGCCGACCCTGGTTCCGGCCCAAAATTTGGCACGTGAAAGATGGAGAAGAGGATCATGAATCAGAAAAGTTGAAGTTCACGGTGGTACCTGTCCTAGGACAGATTTACAACTATATATAGTGTAGAACTTTAATAAAAAGAGAATTTAATTTAGAAAAGTCTTTTTTTTTATTAACACTTTAATAAATGGGACTTAACAGAGACTTTTTTCGTCACTTTTATTCTCTTTCTACAAGTTAGTGCTTTCTACCTATCTATTTGATGTCAAATTTTCCCTCCATCACTCTGGCCTAACTTTCTTAGTTAATTTCAATTCCAAATTTTTCTCATTTATTGTTATCCCAATTCTTCGGAGGTGGTTTTATTGGGTCCAATTATCCCTTTACGCAAATCTGTGATCTGTGAATTTGACCTCAAAATTTTCCTTCTTTATTTCTGGAGCCATTTTCCCTTGTTTTGGTGCTCTTTTCCCTCCTTTGTTTTTAACCGGTGTGTGTGTTTTTTTCTTTTTTTTTTTTAAGATAAAATCTGCTTTTTGTAGCATTATTTCCTGAGGATATAGGAAAGTAAGATATGTTCACCTTGTCTAGGGCAGTACTCATCATCTTCTATCACTCTGGCCAGTCCAAAGTCACATATCTTGGCCACATTGTTATCGCCTATGAGAACATTCCGGGCTGCCAGATCTCGGTGTATCAACTGTTTCACTTCTAGATACGCCATACCCGACGAAACCTGCGATGAAACACCAAAATCAATCATTATAAGCAATACAATATGAGAACATTCCGAGCAGCCAGGTCTCGGTGTATCAACTGTTTCACTTCTAGATACGCCATACCCGACGAAACCTGCGATGGAACACCAAAATCAATCATTATATAAGCACTTTGTCGTCACTTTCGAGTAAATTGGAACATGCCTTCAGGCATACTTCATTTGTTATTGTGGTTTCAGTCGTCCTGCAGTCAACCATTGTGAGGACTTGTGCTTGTTCTTTAAAAGCAGAGAGAACCCTTCGAAGAACTGTCAGCTAGCTAGGCTGGTTAGGGTTAGCTGTTCTCCTCCCTGTCTATAGTCCCACTGCCAGACGCTAGTCTCTGTTTAACGTAACCTAGCTAGACGTAAACGGACTTTATAGTCTCATTCGGGCAGGATAAACAAGGTAGCTAGCTAGGCTGGTTAGGGTTAGCTGTTCTCCTCCCTGTTTATAGTCCCACAGCTAGACACTAGTCTACTCTCTGTTTAACGTAACCTAGCTAGACGTAAAGGGACTTTATAGTCTCATTCGGGCAGGATAAACAAGGTGTGAATTCCATTCTATTCTATTTATACCGACTAAATTCGAAAACGAGCATTTGGTTTTTACCTGAGCTGCAATATAAATCAAATCGCCAAACTGCAATAGTCTTCCCTCTCCATTCCTGAGAAACTCCAGTAGACTTCCTTTGTTCATGAATTCCTGAAAACGATAAGGGAACAGCAAAAATTAGGAACGGTGTCCCTCGGGACTTTCCAGAAGGGTTTAACTTCAACACTTTGACTGCCAAAGTATATTCCATGGTGTTTACCCACAGAAACTCATGTATTAAAATCAAAACATGTCCCTAAAAATGGGAGAGAGACTCTTCGATTCTTGGAATTTTTTCATAAAGAAATAGCAAAATTTCACCCAGAGGTCCCTCTTTCAGATAACCATTGAAAATACATAAGTGGCGTGGGGCAGCAAGTGTGGACAATGGACATTCAAAACGGATTCTCTTTGGTTGAAACATGTTGAATCAAAAAAAAAAAAAAAAAGTCACATCAAATCTCTCAAATTCTTCTGAACTTTTCTCTTTCTACAAGGGCTTAGGCCCTTTTACCACCAATTTTGATGGTGAAACAGAAGCCATTAAAATTGCTGTTCAACAACTTTTATATAGAACAAACAACTTCTCTAAAGCTGTAATCCTGTCCGACTCAAAAGCGGCAATTGAAGCTATTGCAAATACTGATGAAACACCAACGAAACAAATTAAAGAAATAAGAGACATAATAAAACAACTTAAGTGCTTGAGAAAACAAATAACCTTGCAATGGATCCCTGCACATTGTGGAATACACGGAAACGAATCTGCAGACAAACTGGCAAAAAAGGGAACGGAAATCTCCAACACACCAATGAGGACCGTGCCTTTCCACTCTGTGAAGAGAATAATAAAACACAAATACAACCAAAGTCACAGAAAATGGATACAAGAAGAAGCTAAAAACACAAAATGGAAGGATATATTAACAACACCTAATATAATCCCCGAGCTTCCAAGAAAAGCAGCGGTAGCCAAGTTCCGCCTATTGACAGGCCACGACTGTCTGGCTCAACATCTGAATAGAATAGGATGCAGAGACACACCCACCTGCCCACTTTGTAACCAAAATGAAAATATGAACGCGGATCACATTGCAGTCTGCCCAAACTTAACAAACAACGACAACATAGTATCCAAATATTGGGACGCAAGGAGAAAAATGATATAATAGTCAATCTCAAGCATTAGATAACAACAACAACAACACATTTCAATAATCTTTTTACACTGGTAATGCTGCCACTGGTCGCTACTCAATTAAAGTAGCTACTCAATCACATAATAAAATACGGCTCTAAATTACCTGTACAATATACACGGGTTCCTCTTTAGAACACACGGCATACAGCGCCACTAGGCGGTCATGGCGGAACTTCTTCATAATGGCGGCCTCCTGTAGGAACGCCTGTGTAGACATTGTGCCTTGGCGGAGCGTTTTGACCGCCACTTCTATGTTGTTCCGCCATTTCCCTGGATAAGAGAAAAAATCACAGTCATCAGATATACATTAGGGCGCCGGGCGGATAAAAAAAAAATACTAATAATAATACATAATAATAATAATAATATAATAATAAAATACTAATTAATCAGCTATCAATACACCTGATCATATCAATAATAGTCAAATGATAATCGTGAGTAATTCCTGACAAAAAACAGACCTGCCACCTGAAAGAATGTTCGACGGAAAATCATTGAACCAGGCTAGTTAGATTGGACGGCCACAATGCCTGCCTTGTAAGCCGCTAGGTCGCGGTTCGACAAAATGGTTCAGCGGGCCGGGGTGGATTTTATCTCAACAGGATAAGGTTTCTTCTTGAACGGCTGGCATTTCTTCTATCCTGTCTTCCTTCTCTCTTCGCTTCTCGGAGTACCTCAGTGAGTAACCCTGCCCTCTATCAAAAATCTTGAAAAACGTAGGTACATAATTCAGAGAGAGAAAAAAAGTAAAATAATTTGCCTTGACAGTAATAATGTTCGGGCTGAGGTCAAATATTTTTGGGACCTCTACAATA
>NW_007379685.1:9193-22061 GCF_000475195.1 Diaphorina citri | reverse complement strand
ATATAAAGTGTACCGGTGATAGAGTTCGGTGTAGTTGATATGGGATAATGGGTATCAATACATACATAAATTATGCTATGAGGAGTATATTGAAACTAATACAAGTATGACTTGAACGAGAATATCAACATGAGAAGACTTATACGAATTCGATGTAGCGGCTTAAAGCTGGTTCCTTTCTTTTTTTCAGTAGTGAGATGCCGGGACCGGGTAATCATTTACTAGGTTGAGGTTTATTCCGACTACTCTTAGATTCTATTAAAAAGGGTTGTCGGGGTTTTTAGCACAAGTCAGTAAAAGACTGTACGATCAGGCCGTCTTACTGACAAACCAGGAGCCCGCCTACAAAGAAAGTGGGTAATCCCACCTTAAGGCCTTAAACTCGCTTGTATACATTTGAATATTCATGAAAGATGAATATAATTGACATAATAGTAAGTGTTCTCATCGCTCTTCCGATCTAATATATCATACAACTTCCCACGTTACATGTACATACATAAAATAAATAGTTTAAGGCACCTATATGGATTGTATTACTTATTGCGGGTGTGCTAAGCAGCTCAGGGAGTATACTCGTACAGTGTTGACGATAGCGTGATCTGGTGAAATTATTTAAGTAATTCAGCCGAAAAAAAAAAGATCTAGGGTGTTTGTAGCTAATTCACATTTCTGACAGTGAACATTTTCATTGTGAAGAACTGTTTTAACACTTTTGAGAAATGCAAAACGAACCAGTTTTTCATGTGCATACCTAAGATTTTCACACTTTACTACTTATCACTTAACTTGCAAACAGCATGAATTCTCATTGATCAATTTTATTAGAATATATAAAACACATGTATTAATATGTATTTCTGGGGAGCGACACAGAGTGAAATAGTATCAGCATGTCATTATTGATATTAATTATGTTAGACCACTCTACAAATTATGTCTAGTAGGTACTGATACTGAATAACTGGAATATCGTGTAAATCATATGAATATGTATAACAAGTTGTGTGGAAAAATGAAACCTTGAGAAAACCATGTTTGTTCAGCAATTAATATAGGTGTGAATACGGGGGGTATGTAAGTATGTTGCCAATGTCGGTATTTCTATTTTTATCCATTTTCTAACAAAGACATGAATGCTAAAAACTCATATAACTTGGGCCCAAACTTCATATACACATTACGGATTGAACTAAGGATAAATACGCCAATTTTATCGAAAATTGACAAATCCTTCGAGAGTTATAGTGGACAAAACAGACAGACAAACATACAAAAAAATAAATAAATAAAATGTTTTTATTGTAATATAAGTTAGGAATGTAACAAATTACAAAGTCATACAAATGATAATGAGGAATATACCTTGTTTATACTGTTAGACTGCGGGAGTAAAGGGACTTTTCAGTCTCATTCTGACAGTATAAACAAGGTATATTCTCTTCTATTCTACTCTAGACTACTACACCACCGAGGCATGGAAAACAGACTTTACTTAATTAAGTTTAGTCTCCGTGGCCTAGTAGATATCGCACTAGGCTTGCACACCGGAGGTCGCGGGTTCGATTCCCAGCGGGATCGAAGTTTTTTCGGCTTTGAGTTTGGAGTCCGAAGTGCACTCAGCCTCGTGAGGACAAATGAGTGGCTATACCTACTTTTTTTTAAGAGGTTTGACAGAGGGAACTGTAACTGCTATGGTCTTACCCTCCCGAAATCGAAGAGAGAAGGAGGTTTGACAGAGGGAACTTTAACTGCTATGGTCTTATCGTCCCGAAATCGAAGAGAGAAGGAAGACAGGATAGGAGAAAGCCAGCCGTTCCGAGAACGAACATTATCCCATCAGGATAAAATCCGCCCCGGGCGGCAATCGAACCCGCGGCCTTGCGCTTACAAGGCAGACGCACTACCAACTAAGCTAACTAGGCTGGTTGAACAGGCCTTTAGGAGGCACTTGGTAATGCTGTGATAATTCACAAAAGTTGTGAAAAAGCTCTGCTTTAAAACAAAGAATTTTATTATTCAAGATTTGATTTTTTCATTCGATTACTTACTGGAGTAAGCGTTGATGAGTACATTCAGACTGGGGAAGGTTTGCGAGGAGGCGATAAAGTAGCCTCCCTTGTCCAGAGGCTTTATCTTGTAGTGTTTGGCATGGTAACCCCGACTTTCCTCCCAGTCTTTCACCGACAGGGAGTAGCCCAGGGGATTGTGTTCGGAGTCTCGCACGAGGAATGTGCCCCTCGGATTGTCTTCGGCTAGGAGCAACTTTTCGGCCTCTTTCCTGGAGATCTTGCCGAAGAACCAGCTGTAGGAGGAAGAGAAAGAAACAGACTTGAAAACATTTGTCATTTTCTTCAGTGTTTGTGTAAGTAGGTAATAGGGTGTTGTCATTTTCTTTTGTCAACAAACCACGAGGAATGTGCCCCTCGGATTGTCTTCGGCTAGGAGCAACTTTTCGGCCTCTTTCCTGGAGATCTTGCCGAAGAACCAGCTGTAGGGGGAAGAGAAGGAACCAGACTTGAAAATATTTGTCATTTTCTTCAGTGTTTGTGTAAGTAGGTAATAGGGTGTTGTCATTTTCTTTTGTCAACAAACTAGTTGCCCTTAACTAAAGATGAGTTTTGAATTTTTCACAGACAAAGAGCAGAAAAAATTACTAGAGAACTTTTCTATTACCTTTACGACCTTTAGATCCGGTGATAAATCGATTAAAAAAAAAGGTAATCCCGTACTCGATGACATTACATCAACACTATCCCCAAACAAAGCTCACTTGTAGGCAAAACTAGTGTAGTGTGTTTTGTCATGCATTTCTTATAATCTGACGTCACAACTCTTTCGAGATTGAATTGATCTGAACAATAAAATAAAAAAATCCTACCTACCTCCTACCTACCATATGAACTGCATTTTTTTTCTTCCAATTTTCGACCTTTTAAAGTTTTACTTTTTTTCGTGATGCGCTTCCTCAGTTTTGGATTTTTCACAACTTTTTACTTAGGAATCGACCTTTTATTCATAATACCTAAATGCAACAGTTCTGTTGTACAAATAGTCCTACTTATGAGAGGTAATAGAAAGTAAAACCGGGCTTACTCTTCGCTTTCCACGGACTTCTCGGCAGCCACAAAGTTCCAAGGTATGCAGTTTCTTAATGAGAACTATTTCAGATCGGTCTATCTCCCACGAGTCTCTTAGTTGCTAAGGTCCAATATTTGGGGCCTCTACTATATCCTCACATAGGGTAGGAGCACCACTTACCGTACCACACCTCGCCAAAGTTACCCTGGCCCAGTTTCTTAATGAGAACTATTTCAGATCGGTCTATCTCCCACGAGTCTCGAAGTTCGGGGCTAAGGTCCCATATTTGGGGTTTTGGTTTGGGGCAGGGCCGGGATAACACGTGACACAGGCCCAGGGCGTTTTCTGAAATTGAGAAACAGGGATGATGTTAAAAAGTAGACCTCGCCAAAGTTACCCTGGCCCAGTTTCTTGATGAGAACTATTTCAGATCGGTCTATCTCCCACGAGTCTCTTAGTTGCTAAGGTCCCTATGTCGTGACGTCAAACTTTACAAATTACCGGTATTTTTTAAATCGATTTATCTCGGGATCTAGAATTTTAGAAGAAAAAGAAAAACTCCGTTGGTCCTCATTTTTCCTGCTCTATGACTTTGAAACATCACCCAAGTAAGCGCAACAGATCTATTCGTTGAAAAATTGGCAATCGAAAGTGCAAATTTTTCGTCGATCTTGGGATTCGAACTCGGGACCTTCTGCATGGCAAGCAAGCGCGTTATCACGGGGCTAATTTCATTATTTTGAGTCTCCTTTCATCATTTTTACTTTCCATTACACTTATTTTTTATTTTATTATTATTATTATTTTTTTCTGATACATTCCTTTTTAATTCTGAACAGGACTCGAACCAGCTATCTCCACACTGCCAGTCACTTACCTCCCGATTCCAGGCCTCCTTCGTGCAGCTTATATCCATGATGGTACACCAGAGGGCGCCCTGCGTCCTGCTGACTTTTACTACAACACGTCCCCATATCTCCTCGTACCCCAACTCAACCCACGACACTGAGAATTAACCCTCACTGGTTCACACAATTAAATGGGGAACAACCCCCCAGTGGTTTACACGATTAAATGGGGAACTTGAAGTAGAGATGAACTTTCGTTGTTGCTTTGTACATGACGGCCCATTTGGGTTAATTTATAAGTTTTATTGTATGGTTTTACAAAGGGTTTCAAGTAAAAAAAGTTCAACTTATGGGCTTATTGCAAGGTTTTATACCTAAATGATAGAAGTCACAAGAAAGAAGTTTAAGTTAGAGACTTTTTTTGCAAGGTGTTTATAAGGGTGGTCACAAAAAGGAGTTTGAATTATAGACCTTTTTCTGAAAGGTTTTGTCAGAGTTAAATTTATGAGTTCAAACTTTTTAATTTAATTTTTAATGTTTTTCAATCAATTAAAAAAATTAAAATTTAAAAATTATTTTAATCGAGTTTCATAAAAAAAAGGACTTGAGATCAAAAAATGCAAAATCAGGCTTTTGTTCAGAAAGAAACTGGGTGAGTGGTTTACACGATTAAATGGGGAACTTGAAGTAGAGATGAACTTTCGTTGTTGCTTTGTACATGACGGCCCATTTGGGTTAATTTACAAGTTTTATTGTATGGTTTTACAAAGGGTTTCAAGTAAAAAAAGTTCAAGTTTTGGGCTTATTGCAAGGTTTTATACCTAAAGGATAGAAGTCACAAGAAAGAAGTTTGAATTAGAGACTTTTTTTGCAAGGTGTATATAAAGGGTGGTCACAAAAAGGAGTTTAAATTATAGACCTTTCTGAAAGGTTTTGTCAGAGTTAAATTTATGAGGAGTTCAAACTTTTTAATTTAATTTTTAATGTTTTTCAATCAATTAAAAAAATGAAAATTTAAAAATTATTTTAATCGAGTTTCATAAAAAAAGGACTTGAGATCAAAAAATGCAAAATCAGGCTTTTGTTCAGAAAGAAACTGGGTAATCGAGTTTCCATAAAAAAAGGACTTGAGATCAAAAAATGCAAAATCAGGCTTTTGTTCAGAAAGAAACTGGGTAATTTTTCAAGTTTGAAGTAGGAAATGCTTTCAAGAAAATATTATTTTAATGCCTTTCACTGTAAATATTTTTTCTTTAATTCAATACCTAAGTAAAAATGCAACTTCAATTTTCAATTTAATTCAGTTCAATATTTATTCTTTAATTCAATAAGTACACATGCAACTTCAATTTTCAATTCAAACACGTTAAATCTTCACTTCAAATTTTCACAATATTAACACACTTTTACCTAACTCAAATGATTTTTGAAGGACGAATTACTGATTTTTCTGAATCAACTTGGACGAATGGCTGATTTTGCCTTATCTTTTTCAGATATTAACACTAAAAAACACAGGTAGATTTTAACCAGATTTCAAATGATTTTAACTTGTGAAAAAATGTCTCAAGAAAACAGTTATTGAAGTCAACTTGTAGAAAAAGGGTGTGAATGAAAATGTGAGAAAATTAAGTACAAAAAAAAAGAGAAAAAATTCTAATAAAATTAATGGAAGAGACACTAATGTGATGTCCAGACTTGAGCACGATTGAGAGAAAAGAAGAGTCACTTTATTGAGTATTGAGAAGAGAAAAATCAGTTTTTAGAGGGAAAAATCTTTGGTTCGGTTTGAGTTTATTCAATAGGTCGATTGAATATTCAGGGCAATCCTGTAAAAAAAAAAAAAAAAAAAAAAAATAGGTACTTGAATTAAAAAAAAAGGAAAGTAAAACACACACTCAAGAAAACGTGAGTTAATCTCACGAATGCCCATGGTCACCCATTCGGATACTAACCACGTGCACCGTTTCTCAACTTCAGTGGTCCGTTGGGATATTGAAGGAATATTCCTACCAAATTTCAGCTTTCTAGGTGTTGTGGTTCAGGAGATAGAGCGATCAGTGTGTGAATATGAAATGTGAATGATACAAATCTACAAACAGCTTTCATTGAATTAATCTTCGCTTCCATTGACCTTTGAGTCTGGCTTTATTCTCCTGATAATTATGCAGAAGTCACATCCATGGAAAAGAACAGCTCCTTTTGTATTTTACGTAACCCTATAATAACACTAATCACTGCTCTAATTGTGAAAACTCCTTCTTGCGTTTAACCTAACCCTATAATAACACTGGTCACTGCTCGTTTGTACCAGTTCCTTTGGTAGCGATATTCTACGGATGTGACTTCTGCACAAGTACGTTTCTCCTAACCTGTCCTCCATCCCTTTCCAATTTTGGTTTGACCTCTCTGTTGTTATTTTCCTGTAAAACCTCTTGAAAAAAGAGCCAATACCTACCTACATATTTACTATTTGTCCCCCTGTCCAAAATTATGTTTCACTTACATGGTCTATGAGTAGGTGGGGTGGACCTCAATCAGAGGCCCTTGGATAGGTAGTAAGCTTTGATGGTCATTTCTTAAATAGTGTTTTATAAAGGAAATAATAAAGCCTTATAAGTAACACTATAATTAGTACCTATTATATAATTAAGTCTTAACAATATTATTAAGCTTAAAAACACTAGGTGAAGCAGGCTTTAGACACTTCGGTAATAAACTCAAATGCCCCCCTACAGAGACTATGCCCGGTGGTTTGTTTTCTATTAGCATTTTACCAAAGACTTCAACACTCATCAAAAGTTCAAGATGCTGTTCTAAAGTTTAGATGGTGAATAAGAGACACAATACTTCCCATTTAGGTGCTAGGTCAACACGAGAACACCAGTACCTACATATTTACTATTTGTCCCCCTGTCCAAAATTATGTTTCACTTACATGGTCTATGAGTAGGTGGGGTGGACCTCAATCAGAGGATAGTAATCTTTGATGGTCATTTCCTTAATAGTGTGCTAGGCCACGGGTTCGATTCCCGCCTGGATTTTATCCTGATGGGATAATGTTCGTTCTCAGAACGGCTGGCTTTCTCCTATCCTGTCTTCCTTCGCTCTTTGATTTCGGGACAATAAGACCATAGCAGTTACAGTTCCCTCTGTCAAACCTCTTTTTAAAAAAATCTTAAATAGTGTTTTATAAAGGAAATAATAAAGCCTTATAAATAACACTATAATTAGTAATTTTATAATTAAGTCTTAACAATATTATTAAGCTTAAAAACACTAGGTGAAGCAGGCTTAGACACTTAGGTAATAAACTCAAATGCCCCCCTACAGAGACTATGCCCGGTGGTTTGTTTTCTATTAGCATTTTACCAAAGACTCCAACACTCATCAAGAGTTCAGGAATAACAGATCGAACAGATTCGAACATGCAATACCTGCACACCAACCAATCCTGATTTTATCTGAACGAGTTTACATAAAAAAAACACCTAACTGTAAAAGCTAACATTTTAATTTACCTGGCTCGGATTCTGAAGAAAGTAGGGTGATTAGTGATTACTACCGATGGAGTTTCCAAAAGGAGTTCTCCGATCACACTTCACTGCAGAAGTAAAAAGGTGATTCAATAAATAATTAAACAGACGTAAAATCAGTCAATTTAAATCAAAATGTCCATTAGTCAAAAGAATAAAGAATATTAAATATAAATATTAACAAAAATGTTTTAATAATCTCCCCTTTGACCGAAATCGAAGGAGTCTTTTTTTTTTAGCAGAAAGCTGTGTTTACAAAAAGTTTCGATTTGTAGTTCACCCGAAATCCCGCGAGAGCACAGCACAAGTCGAGGGAGGCGATTTTTTTTTATCTTTTTTTTTTCGAAACCAGGCGATTTTTGATCAAAAATTCAAAATTGATCCGATCCATTGATCACTTTTAAAAAAATCGGTAAAATAAAATTGGCCTAGACGCGGGAATTTAAATTTACCTACTTGAAAGTGACTGGTTTTTTATTAAGAGGTTTGAGTTTGACAGAGGGAACTGAAACTGCTATGGTCTTATCGTCCCGAAGGTGAAGAGAGAAGGAAGATACAATAAGAGGAAACCAGCCGTTCCGAGAACGAACCTAATTCGTTCAGGATAAAACCAACCCCGGGCGGGAATCGAACCCGCGACCCAGCGCTTACAAGGCAGACGCGCTACCTTCCAAGCTAACAAGGCTGGCGTAAAATGGGTTTGCTCCTACTTCAAATCCAAGGCATTTCGGTCGTAACAAAAAGCCATGTCGCCAGCCTAGTTAGCTTAGTTGGTAGTGCGTCTGCCTTGTAAGCGCTAGGCCATGGGTTCGATTCCCGCTCGGGGCGGATTTTATTCTGATGGGATATTATTCGTTCTCGGAACGGCTGGCTTTCTCCTATCCTGTCTTCCTCCTCTCTTCGATTTCGGGACGATAAGACCATAGCAGTTACAGTTCCCTCTATCAAACCTCTCTTTTTTTAGTCCGTCCTTCCTTTATTATTACAATAGTAATAAAAAAGGTATAAGGGAGGGACTATTGTATTTAAGTTGAAGGAAAGAGGAATCAATCAAAGCGAAATCAAATAGGTAGTTTCCAACATATTATCGTTTTATTACTTACACAGACAAAAAATAAAGCAAAAATTTATTATTTTATTATTATTAAGTAAACAAATAATTATAAACATAGAACTTTCTACATTACCTAAACTGGTTCCCCGTAAGGAGGTTAATAGAAAGTAAGCAATCACCCTAGTTAGGGCTGATTGAGAGGCTGACGAAAAACGCCGACCCCGTCTGTACACGGGAAAAGGCGAAGAAAAAGAAGAGAACTTCTTCACAACTTAAGTGGGTACCAAGTATTACTAAGTGCCTCCTTTACAATTAATTCTCATTCATTATCAATCTTTTTAAACTGGGAATCGATTTTTTTTTAAGAGGTTTGACAGAGGGAACTGTAACTGCTATGGTCTTATCGTCCTGAAATCGAAGAGAGAAGGAAGACAGGATAGGAGAAAGCCAGCCGTTCCGAGAACGAACATTATCCCATCAGGATAAGATCCGCCCCGGGCGGGAATCGAACCCGCGGCCTAGCGCTTACAAGTCAGACGCACTACCAACCAAGCTAACTAGGCTGGCTGCCCGGTGCTTTCGGGACGATAAGAGCTCCGTTGTTAAGTTCCCTCTATCAAACCTCTTAAAAAACATAAGACTTATATGTAGGTATGTGGATTTCTGGCTTTGCTATACTTACGAATACCTACCTACCTACCTACCTACCTATAGGAATAGAAAGATTGGAAATTGAAAAAAAAAACCTTTTTAAAGTACATATGTAGGTAATTTCTGTGACAAGACTCTGTGGTTTTGACTTGTTTGAGTACTGATAACAAAGTGAATATTGGTTCTGGTCTCCATTACAGAGCCCAACATTATGTGCCTATGTACATGTACATGACTACATTGGTGACATTATGGATAGGTACATGTTACATGAATAAATGTACCATATACCTAAATAAATGTTTTATTTATTGTATTTATTTTAAGTCTGGCTGGGGGACATTAAACAGGGAGTATACCAGCCTGAAATTTCCCTTGCTAAAGCAAAGGTGTTATGTAGCTATGTACATAACTACATTGGTGACATTATAGGTTCATTTATTTATTTTAAGTCTGGGGGACATTAAACAGGGAGTATACCAGCTTAATCTGGCTGGGGGACTTTGAACAGGGAGGATACTAGCCTGAAATGGGTAGATAGGTAATGAAAAAATTAAGTACTCAGGTGTTAAAATATAAGTGTTAGCAACCTGAATTGGATCTTCAATTCAGAATTTTTTTCACTTTAAATCTTCAATGCAAGATCCAAGTTACCTGCCTATTATCGTCAGATCTTGCCACTCCAATGTGACAATCAAATAGATAAGACCACTTAAATAAGGTACTCAGCAAACAAGACTGTCATTTTGAATATCTCTCATTTGGAATCGTGAAAACACTCCAGATTAGTATAAAGGTATACATTCTCAATGGACAACAACAAAGTGGCTGAATCAAAACTCGAATCACGTGTTATTGATTTTTACGTTATCTCATAAGCCAAATACAAAAGAATAATTGTTTGGCATGAATGTTCATCACAAATGCAATTCCTTGAATTGTTTTTAGGTACATTCTTTATTTCACCTGATGAGGGACACAACAGGATGGGCAATGGGCATGCTATGACACAGAACACAGATGTATGAAGTCCAAATTAGCAGATGTTACATTGCTAAGAAATAAAAAAGGTGGTGAAACAACCATTAAAAACACCCTCAATCTTTTTGACATTATTACTGTGGGGGTAGTCTAGGGCAGGTATTTTGGACTTGTCTTTATCAGTGAGATATGGTATTCCTGAGAATAGGTGCACTCTGGACTACTTAATTGGACTACATCGGTGGACCTGCCTTGGTGGTGTAGTGGTCAAGGCGCTCGCCTGGTAAACAGGAGGGCGTGGGTTCAATCCCAGCCAAGGTGTGGCTGTATCCTCCTTGTATTTAATCATTTTCCTACACCTACAATTTGTGTTTTCATTTCGCTACAAAGGTATGGAATTTTATCCTCATATAATTTGAGAATTGGACCACATTAATAGTAGTAGCCTACTGCTGGAGTAAAGGGACTTTTCAATCCTATGCAAGCAGTATAAATAAGCACTATTATTATTTTTACATTTTTTTAATCTTTATTTCCCTTAGGATGTTAATCCTTACCTATTTTGAAAAGCTGATGAAAATATTGTGATTGGATAATTCATGAATTTATTTGGGTTAAAGCAAAGCCTTTTCACAAATTTTGTGGATATCACAACATTACTAAGTGCCTCCTTTACAATCCATTTCCATGTTTCAATAATCTTTTTACACTGGTAATGCCGCCAATGGTTGCTACATCATTAAGTAGCTACTCAGTTGTCCTCATGAGGCTGAGTGCACCCTAAGCTCCAAGCCAAAAAAACTTTGACACTGCCAGGAATCAAACCTGGGATCTCTGATGTTCAAGCCTAGTATGATTCTCACTTGGCCATGGAGGTTACTTGTGATTTGATGAGTTCATCCCGAGGCATGGCCAAACTTGTAGAAAATGATAAAAAATACGGTCGCGCTGCATGCTCCCTATTAGCTGCATAGTCATCAAACTAAAAACATAAACGAAACTCAAAATGTTGGTTGAGAGCAGAACATTTCTCTCTCGCAGTCTCTACACTCTGTGTATTTCTTATTGCTATATGTATATACTTTTTGTTACCATCTGTAAATTTAATTTAATAAAGTTTGATCCAATTGTGTAATAATAATAATAATAATAATAATAATAATAGGAGGGTGTAGATTCAATCCCAGCCGAGGTATGGGATTTTATCCTCAATATAATTTGAGAATTTGACCACAATAATAGTAGTAGCTTACTGCACGGGGGAGGGGACTTTGGAGTCCTATGCGAGCAGTGAATAGCTTGGAATCTATCCTCGTTTGTTTTGAACTGGACTACTATTCTGCTCTTGAGGTTAGGTGGTAGAGAACGCCCCAGGTGTTGACCTCTCACGTGACAAACAGTGTTACCACTGGCCTAACCCTGCCTCTGTAACAATACCTTAATGCCCTTCCCACTATACACGACACGATTTTCCCGAACGACACAAAATGTCCTGTAGGCAATGTACTTTAAATGAGAGTGTTGTGTTCCCACTATACACGACACGATTTTCCCGAACGACACAAAATGTCCTGTAGGCAATGTACTTTAAATGAGCGTGTTGTGTTCCCACTACACATGACACGGTTTTTTTCCCCCGAACGACAAGTGGGAATTCGTGAGTTTCATCCGATTTTTTTCCGAATGTCCTGTAGGCAATGTAATTTAAATGAGAGTGTTCCCACTACACACGACACGATTTTTCCCCCCCAACGACACAAAATGTCCTGTAGGCAATGTAATTTAAATGAGAGTGTTCCCACCTTACACGACACGATTTTCCCGAACGACACAAAGTGTCCTGTAGGCAATGTACTTTAAATGAGCGTGTTGTGTTCCCACTACACACGACACGATTTGTTTCCCCCCCGAACGAAAAGTGGGAACCACTATACACGACACGATTTTCCCGAACGACACAAAATGTCCTGTAGGCAATGTACTTTAAATGAGCGTGTTGTGTTCCCACTACACACGACACGATTTTCCCGAACGACAAAAAATGTCCTGTAGGCAATGTACTTTACATGAGAGTGTTGTGTTCCCACTATACACGACACGATTTTCCCGAACGACAAGTGGAAAAGGCCTGTAATGTTGGCATATCTCGGTATCTCTATCTATGATCTTGTTCTTTAGAGTCCTTCATAAGGAGAGATGTGGGCTGCTGATGGAGACGTTATCCGCCGGAATAGTTTAAGCAGGAGGGACGGCAGATTCGATGAAATTCCTGATGTCAGCCATTTCCTGGAAAAAATTAAACGGGAATATCTTCATTATATTTATCTTCTTGACTCAAATATTGATTCCATCGGCCATAGAAGCCTATACCTAGCCAGCCTAGTTAGCTTAGTTGGTAGTGCGTCTGCCTTGTAAGCGCTAGGCCGCGGGTTCGATTCCCGCCCGGGGCGGATTTTATCCCGATGGGATAATGTTCGTTCTCGGAACGGCTGGCTTTCTCCTATCCTGTCTTCCTTCTCTCTTCGATTTCGGGACGATAAGACCATAGCAGTTACAGTTCCCTCTGTCAAACCTCTTAAAAAAAAAAAAACCTACGTCAATAGTTTGAAGAGACGCCCGGCATAAATCAACACGGAACAGAGTTTTGATGTTTTACTGATTTTTTTTTTTTTTTTTTTTTTTTTTTTTTTTTTTTATTTTATGTTAAAATTTTTTTT
>NW_007379685.1:5131-9106 GCF_000475195.1 Diaphorina citri | reverse complement strand
AAATACAAAAATCAAACTATTGATGTTCAAGCCGGTAACGGAGCCCTACTTGATCGCCCTAAGGGCCTCGCTTCGCTGCCTTAAGTCGGTCATTTTATATTTTTGTATCATGCAATCTACTACCATGGATCTTATACCTTTTTCTTTTTATATAGTAATGGATTCATTATGAATTCCTAATCTTCCTTCTTTCAATTACCCTCAACCGGTTACGACAAATAGGATAGAATAAAAAGAGAAAGTCCGACGATGCCATTACGGTTTGCACTGTGCTCTAAGGACGTTCGGTGTACCGCTGACACTATGGTAGCAGGGATGTACAACCCAGTGAGTGAATGAGAGACGAGTTTCCAAAACAGTTCTTACAGTGCAAGTTATGAATGTCACCAGATATGTTGTGTCGAGCTTAGGTCTCCTAAAAAAAAAAAAAAAAAAAAAAAAAAAAAAATTTTCTACGTCACCAGAAGCGTGGGCGGCAAAAATAAAGAGATCGTTACCTGTGTTCTATGACGATGTCAAGTCTGCGAACAACTCGGACAAGCTATCAGTCACGGTAGTGAGGCGCATCATACCGGATGACGTTAGTCATAAACCCAGCTCTTCTCTGTAGGTGTTTATCGAAGGGTAAATTCAGCACGACCCAGTTTGTGCTCTTTGTCGGTGTCTTTCATTGGCGCTAACACTTTATAATACGTACGCTTTCTTTGCTCATATGTCTTCAACCAAGCTACCACCCTAAGTCTTGGCCGCTGGAAGACGCTACGTGCGATTTCGCGCCAATGCCCTGACCCGGTTTCCAGCCAACGCATAATAAATGTCGGACACACTCGTCGTTACCTTCTTGACGCGCAGATACTCTTTTTATAGGTTCTGTCCCCTCAACAATGATGGTCCCTGATTTTTTGGCCCTTTTCAGTCTCACTTAAAGTACCTCTGACCTTTTCAGTAGCCTTTAAAGTGTTTTGGTTGTCAAACTAAAAACATAAACGAAACTCAAATATTAGGCGAGTGAGGAAAAGTTTTCTCTCCCGCAGTCTCTGCAGCTGCACTCTGTGTATTTATGGTGATTTTAGCGATCAAAAATTGATCATATCTCAGGATCGGTTTAGATTTTCGCAAAATCCTTTCTTATTGCACACCTAGACCATAAAAGGAATATTCCTACCAAATTTCAGCTTTCTAGGTGTTGTGGTTCTAGAGATAGAGCGATCAGTGTGTGAACTATGAAATGTGAACTGTGAATGGATCTCGTTCTTATAATATAAGATATAACGTTGTACTATACATTATTTTGTTCTGAGTACAAGAAAATAAATAAATAAAATAAATCCTTGAAACAAAGTCTCAAAATAGCGAGGTTGTAATAGCAGCCAGAAAAGAGACGTTCCGAAAATGAACCTTATCTGTTTAGGACAAAGTTACAAGGCAGGTGCGCTACCTAGTCAGGCGGGCTAGAAAAAAAAACCTTATATTTCTAACCAACCATTTCCCGATTTTGAACATTTTTACCGATTGCAATACTTTCTCATTACTTTAGTCATAGAAAGCAGGTAAACTAGTTTGTTAGAAGCAGCAAAATGAAAAACTCACCGCTGGGAAACTCTTATGCATCGGCAGCCAACACGAGAGAGCCACTACTCCGGCCAATTTCTTCGGATAAGTCAGAGCCGAGTACAGAGCTAATGCACCACCTTGCGAGAACCCACCGATGACGATCCTATCACTTGGAATACCCGCGGACACTTCCTTGTCAATGATACCTGGAGGAAACGATAAGAAATATTTGTAATATTTGCATCAATAAATAATAATTCGTACTAGAAGGCCAGCCTAGTTAGCTTAGTTGGTAGCGCGTCTGCCTTGTAAGCGCTAGGCCGCGGGTTCGATTCCCGCCCGGGGCGGATTTTATCCTGATGGGATGATGTTCGTTCTCGGAACGGCTGGCTTTCTCCTGTCCTGTCTTCCTCCTTCTCTCTTCGATTTCGGGACGATAAGACCATAGCAGTTACAGTTCCCTCTGTCAAACCTCTTAAAAAAAAATAATAATAATTCGTACTATGTAGAAGTCTGGTTGGGGGACTTTAAACAGGAAGGATACTGGCCTGAATTTCCCTTGCTAAAGAAACAGCAAAAGTTGAGTGCGAAGGGCATCCACTTGGAAAATTTGTAGCCAAAACCAAATGTCAGCCCAAAGCGATCACCCTACTTAGGGGCTGATTGAGAGGCTGACTAAAAACACTGACACCAGCGGCGATAGCACGTTGAATGCACCAGTTCCCCACGGATCACTGAAGTTAAGCAACTTTGCGCGTGGTTAGTACATGGATGGGTGACCATCCGGGGAATCGCGTGCTGCTGGGTTCCCGGCTCCACTCAGGCTGGGTGAGGTTAAATTGAGGAGGCGGGTAGCTGGTCGCCGAATGGTGGGTAAAACCCACGTCATGAGAAGACCTAAGGTGTTGATTGAAAGTGACGTTAAACCCTTATATCGCCCCAAAGATAATGAGATTTATGTTTTTTTTTTTTAAAAAAAAAAAAAAAAAAGAGGTTTGACAGGGGGAACTGTAACTGCTATGGTCTTTTCCCCCCGAAACAATTACTTCGCAAAAGTAACGATGTTTTACTTTACCGATACTAAAAAAAAAAAAAAAAAAAAAAAAAAAAGAATGAATGGATATAAGTTATAAAAAATAAAGTCGACTATAAGGCCACGTACCTAACCCTCTGTGTCCGTACCAACCCGATGCTGCGTACCGACTCGGAATTTGGGGGCTACGGTTCAATAGACAGGCATGTGGTCGCCATTCAGAAAGAGACGTCAGAACAACACTTAACTTTTTTTTTTTTTTTTTTTTTTTTTTTTTTGTCTAAATTGATCGTTACTATGAGGTTTTGAGGTCACGAGAACACTTAACCTGGTTTTTTTTCTTTGATCTAAATGATCGTTATATAGGGGTTTTGAAGTTCTATTCTGTATGATATTTTCGTAACTTTACGACCCTCGATAAGGTCATAATTGTAAACATAGAAAGTAAAACATGAGAACGGTTTACAATTTTGTACGAGTAGAAGTTACAAATAAAGAAAAAGCAAAACCGGATGTCTCCTGGTACATGACATTTAAGATGAAATAC
Organism: Diaphorina citri; assembly: GCF_000475195.1. Classification (NCBI taxonomy): domain Eukaryota; kingdom Metazoa; phylum Arthropoda; class Insecta; order Hemiptera; family Psyllidae; genus Diaphorina; species Diaphorina citri. The sequence continues at coordinate 5,972 of NW_007379685.1, read as the reverse complement.
AAAAGAGAAGTGAGGTCGGTCTAAAAGTAAGACCTACTTACATAGGTCGGAAAGACGAGACGACGGGGTAGAAATTATTACCCAGGACCCTGTTCGTGCGCGCACACCATTAGGTAAATGAATGATGGAATGTGATAATGTTGACTTGGTGGATGTCGCTTGTGGTGGGATGGAGCCACGCACATCACCAGTCCGCGGAGGCGGACCCATTTGTCCGTCCCCGCACCCAGTTTAGGGGGTCGGTTTCATAGCCTTAAAATAGGGGAGGTTATATATAAACTCTTAAACTAGGGTTATTATCATAGTGGATGACGACCTCATTTCCCTGAATGTCAGGATACGCTCGTCATATTTATTCGGGTGATAATAATTATTATATTATCAGATCAGAGAAAACAAAAGAGAGAGATATGTCTCTGTGTTACGGGCCAGTGTACTTGCCTCCGATATGGGGCTACGGGAGCACCAAGCTAGAGTAAAGGGAGCTGCAGTTACGGTTTCTTCTACTTTGGCCTTAAGTTTTCTCGACGAGTTTTTAAGTATCATTCAAACACTCTTCTTCTCTCCCCTTTTTTCAAGAGGAAGAAACGGAAAGGGCACACATGTTTGCCCCAGTCACACCAAAAAAAAAAAAAAAGGACTTTCCCAAATTGCAGTAAAAATTGTTGAACCCCGGTCGGATCAATCGAGTCAACCATCACGCAGACCGGAACATTCGCGATCCGGCGCCCAAGCTAAGGGCGGGCCCGGGCCTAAAATAGGACTACCCTATTACAAGCAAGAGCCTTGCGACCGAAAGAGGAGGATAGGACAGAAGGAAGAGAGAAGCTAAAGCCCGCTA
>NW_007379685.1:0-862 GCF_000475195.1 Diaphorina citri | reverse complement strand
TACTTTACATGAGAGTGTTGTGTTCCCACTATACACGACACGATTTTCTCGAATGACACAAAATGTCCTGTAGGCAATGTACTTTAAATGAGCGTGTGCTTCCCCCACTACACACGACACGATTTTCCCGAACGACAAAAAATGTCCTGTAGGCAATGTAATTTAAATGAGAGTGTTCCCACCTCACTACACACGACACGATTTTCCCGAACGACACAAAATGTCCTGTAGGCAATGTACTTTAAATGAGCGTGTTGTGTTCCCACTATACACGACACGATTTTCCCGAACGACAAGTACTTTACATGAGAGTGTTGTGTTCCCACTATACACGACACGATTTTCCCGAACTTCAAAAAATGTCCTGTAGGCAATGTACTTCAAATGAGAGTGTTGTCTTCCCACTATACACGACACGATTTTCCCAAACGACACAAAATGTCCTGTAGGCAATATACTTTACATGAGAGTGTTGTGTTCCCACTATACACGACACGATTTTCTCGAATGACACAAAATGTCCTGTAGGCAATGTACTTTAAATGAGCGTGTTGTGTTCCCACTATACACGACACGATTTTCCCGAACGACACAAAATGTCCTGTAGGCAATGTACTTTACATGAGAGTATTGTGTTCCCACTATACACGACACGATTTTTCCCCCCGAACGACAAGTGGGAACGGCCTGTGATGTTGGCATATCACAGTATCTATGATCTTGTTCTTTAGAGTCCTTCATAAGGAGAGATGTGGGCTGCTGATGGAGACCTTATCCGCCGGAATAGTTTAAGCAGGAGGGACGGCAGATTCGATGAAATTCCTGATGTCAGCCATTTCCTGGGGAAAAATAAACGGGAATA
>NW_007379684.1:23499-43244 GCF_000475195.1 Diaphorina citri | reverse complement strand
TTTTGAGGATCCTGGGCCAGGATGAGCCCCCCCCCTCCCCCCCCCTGTAAACAGCCCTGCTACTTTTCCCCTATCAATCTCTCCCTTATTTTGAGTGCTACCTAACCCTAAACTAGTTTTCTCCTTCAATGTCTCCCCTTTTTTGAGAGCTACCTAACCCTTGACTATTAATTAGTTTCCCCTATCTCTCTCTCCCTTATTTTGAGCGCTACCTCACCCTGCGAAATTCCATTTGACAGATTTTGTCTACTCAAAGATTTATACGTTTGATGAAACCTCCAATCACCAGACCCAGACAACAAGAAATTTGTATCACCCAAATGATTGATTCCGTGACTGGCTGTTGTGGGGCCCACTCAGCCTCGTGAGGAAAATGAGTAGCTATGACATATGAATGCGCATAGCGACCGGTGCCAGCATGGTGGGTAAACATTGGATGTTAGGATTATTGAGATATTGGAAAAATCCTATAATGCCGCAGTGAGCACCGAAGTTGTGATATAATAACACAAAGAAACTGCATTTATTAGTCTAGTCTTTCTTATTCTTTCTACCTAGTTTAAGGGTTTGTGTTTTTTTCCTTCTTCTTCTTCTTCTTCGTTATTTTCTTATTCTTCTTCGTTATTGTTTCTCTTATTTTATTTTATCGTGACATTCTCATGATACCTACATCTGCAATGATTGCATTCGTTTTATGGTAAGAGAGGAGAAAAAGATAGACAGGTACATGGAAAATCAAGGTAAAAAAGTCATAAAAAAGACAATAAAAAATAGAGATATACCTTTCATACCGCATAGTTGTCATAAAATTCCCCCATGACATTCCATCCGGTTTTCTGCGAGAGATATAATAGCATCAAATCCAGGGGTACTTAACCTATTTCAAGTGTTCCGGAAAACCTCAAAGTCCGCGATACTTTTTATGCATCAAGAAAATAACAAGTTTCCATTTATATTTGATCGACAAAAAACTCAGAACATACATTTTTCTTACAAATGGTATACCCATCCGGATAAGCAGAGCTTGTGCCACGGATGAGGGGAAAAAAACCGGTTTAAATAATAAAACCGGTACCTACACAACTTGCTCCCAGGAAAGCCGGGAATCGAACCCGGATCTCAAAATTATATCAAGTGGGTCCCAAATTGTGATTGGTATTAGTGGTCCATCTCTTCAAAAAAAAAAAAAAAAAAGCGAAGAACCCCTGATTCAAAGAAATTGAAAATTGAACATTCCTCTTTGGTATACTCTTTATTGCGGGTTTGCTAGTTTTTCCTTCTTTTTTTATTTTTAAAGTCCATTATTGGAAATAGAATACTTGTGTTATTCTTCTTCTTCGTTATTTCATTATTGTTTCTCTAAATTTCTCTTATTTCAAAAAAAAATACAAAAAACCCCTCTCTCTAAAAAAAAAAAAAAAAAAAAAAAAATGCTTTTCTAATAATTAGTAGCTAGGCAAACCTTAATTTCGTTTGTTACAACAATGGTATTTCTTATAGCTATTTTCGTACAAGAAACTTTACAAATATTTTTTCCACGATCCCTGCAATATCCTTTGGCAAGGAGCTTGAAATTCACTTCACCACAAATCACAAACCAACTCCGTTTCCTCTCTTTTCCCCCCCACACAATAAAATAGTATTCAAACAGATGTAGCGAGAGAAAAATATTTTTTCCGCGGAAAGAGGAAACATCAAAAATATTGTTATAAAAAAATCGCGTCAAACAAAAGAAAATATTTACGACGGGAAAACTCAATTTTCCAAGCGGTTTTGTGAAGTATGGCAGAAATATCGAAGAGAGGAAGAAGGAAAGTGGAAATAAGTAAAAATATTGTACCTTTGAATACCTAGCACATTGCATAGCTAGATACCAATAAAAAGAAAAAAAATCTGGTGTGAACATCACACGACTTTCCTTATCCTATTGAAAGATGCTTATTTTTGGGTGTTCTTCTATTGTAACTTTTACAATATCTCTAACCGTTTAGTCAGTATAGCTGAAAACCCCGAAAAATTGAGCGAAAGCCGCCAAAAAGCGGCCGAAATGCCGCCAACTGCAGCACCTATCTCAACCAAACATAAGGGAGAGATAAAAAAAAAAAAAAAAAAAAAAAAAAATCTGGTGTGAACATCACACGACTTTCCTTATCCTATTGAAAGATGCTTATTCGGGTGTTCTTCTATTGTAACTTTTACAATATCTCTAACCGTTTAGTCAGTATAGCTGAAAACCGCGAAAAATTGGGCGAAAGCCGCCAAAAAGCGGCCGAAATTCCGCCAACTGCAGCACCTATCTCAACCAAACGTTTTGTGTTGCATCCTTGTTACATTTGTGGACTTCATACCTAATTTCAAGTCTTTAGCTCATACCGTTCCCGAGATATTATTGAATTACACCGAAAACCGCCAAAAAGCGGGCGAACTTATATTTTTCTTTTTTTTTTTTTTTTTTTCATAAAATTTAAATTTGAAAAAAGAGAAAAAAAATAAAGAAAATTTTCAAATTCACCATTTCCTCCTTCATTTCCTTTCTCGAGATCTCTCTATCCTCTTCTTCTTCCTTATTCTTCTTCTTCTTCTTCCTCTTCGTCTTCTTTCTCTTATCTCCAGATCTTTTCCTCCTTTTCTTCTTATACTTTTTCTTCTACTTCATCTTCTTCGTCTTCTTCCTCTTCTTCTTCTTCTTCTTCTTCCTCTTCTACTTCACCGTCTCATTCTTCTTCTTCGCTTCATTCTCTTCTTGAAATTCCACGCGGCTTCTTTTTCTCCAAACTTTATTCAATTTATTATCCGCTCGTGGAATTTGCTTCCCTCTCTCTCCCTCCCTCTCTCTCTCCCCATCTCTCTCTCCCTCCCTCTTTCTCTCTCACTCCTTCTTTCTCTCTCATTTCTTCTCTTAATTTCTCAATATCTTCCTCTTTCTCCTCCTCCTTCTTCTTCTTTATCCCTCCCTCTTTTCTCTCATTCCCTCCCCCTCTCTTTCTTTTCTCTCTTTCCCTGTTCGTGTCTCATTTCTTATACTAAATTCTCGATATCTCCCTCTTTATCCGTATTATTCTTCTTCTTCTTCTTTATTCTATTCATCTCCCCTATTTTCGATCTCTCTTTTATTATTTGTCCTTTTCTCTTCTCTTATTTTCGCCAATGATATGGGTATTTCCACCGTCTCTCTCTCTCTCTCTTTCATTCCTTACAATTTTCTCAATCTCTCTCTCTCTTTTATTCCTCTCACAACTCCCTCCCTCCGTCCTTTTCTACTTTTATCCCTCTTTTTCTTTCTCATATCTCCCTTTTTGTCTCGCCCTTACATTCTCCAATCTCTCCATCTCACTTTTATTTCTTCTATATCCCCCTCTTTGTCCCTCCTTTACATTCTCCAATCTCTCTATCTCTCTTTTATTTCTCTTTCAATTTTGTTTCCAATTCATTTATTTTGCTTTTCACTTTGATGAACAGTTTCTCATCATTAGTGTTTCTCTCTATCTCTCTCTCTCTCTCTCTCTCCTCTCCCTCATTCTCTCTCTCTCTCCTCTCCCTCATTCTCTCTCCTCCTCCTTTCTATATTTTTTTTCTTCCTCCTCTTCTTCTTCTGTTTCTCTATCAGTGTTTGTCGGTTTTACTGTGAAACTTTGTCGTGTAGGGTACCTCTTTAATTATGTCCTTCCTCTATCTCTCTCTCTCTCTCTCTCTCTCTCTCTCTCTCTCTCTGTCTCTCTCTCCCTCTTTATCGATAGTAAATTTTCTTGTTTTGTAGCACAACCCACAACCAAAGAGTCCTTTGCCTTTGATTTACCCTCTTCCTCTCTCTTTTACTGGATAGTAGCTTCTCTCTCTCTCTCTCTCTTTTAATGTATGGTAGCTACTCTCTCTCTCTCTCTCTCTCTAATAGGTTGGTACATAGACTACACAGTGCATACTATCAGAGTTTCGTTTCCTTTGTTGACATTGCGGTTTACTCTCTTTCTCTCTCTCTCCTATTTTATCTTCTCCTTTAATATTTACAGGGGGTCAATATAGGTTTTATAGGTAAAAGGTACCTAGGTTATGTAAAATAGGTACCTGCACCTGATTATCTACATACGTACATATGTATAAATGTATATGTATACCTACCTACAGCTCATTATAAAATTAATCCATGAAGCCGATGGGAATGTTTAGTGTATTGCACATTGCATACCTAAATAGTTTCCAGGCATTCATACAAATTGGAATAATTTCCAATTTTCCACCATTTTCAAACGGCGATAGCACGTTGAATGCACTAATTTCCAATTGATCACGGAGGTTCTCTAGGTACCTCAAAACGTGTTTTGGCACTAAAAACTGACCATCGAAAATTTGACCCGATTACATTACTTTCCTTCCCATAGGATAACGAAAGTAAAAAGTACACGTTTGCCCTATTTTGAACGAAAACCAGTCAATAAGCAGTCATGCATGAATAGATATTTCCTTAATAGAAAACCTAGATTCAAATAATTCCTTTATGATTATTATTATTATTTTCTTTTTCTTCGCCTTTTCCCGTGTACAGACGGGGTCGGCGTTTTTTGTCAGCCCTAACTAGGGTAAATGCTTTGGGCTGACATTTGGTTTTGGCGTCAAATTTTACGAGTGAATGCCCTTCGCGTTCAACTTTTGCTATTTCCTTAGCAAGGGAAATTTAGGCTGGTATACTGTTTAACGTCCCGCAGCCAGTTTGTTTAAATATTACCACTCATTATTCCTATTAATTTTGCTATCGATTCTGGTGTATCTTTCCTCTGGACCCCGTTTTTCTTCAAGGTCCCTAGTTTGGGCGCTTCTCCCCTACGGCAATTGCGTGCTTTTTCTTCTCTGAGGCCACTTTGGGTACTTTTTTTCCATCCCACCAAAATCCTTTACCGTCTCTCTACTTACCTACGTATGGTACTGGTACCTAGTTACCTACGTATAATTTATAGGGGATTTTACAGTTCTGTTCGTACTCCCTACCTAAATCTTCTCCATCTCCCTGTCCACAATATTGTGTTCCCCATTCCCTCCTTCTCTTTCCATCTACTAAAATCTACTTTTCCAAAACTCTGGAAACTCTCCCTCTTTGTCTCTCTCTCTCTCTCTCTCTCTTTCTCACTCTCGTCCACTTTAGTGGTCGTCACCACTATTTGCTATTTGCTCATTCAATATGTAAACGCTTCCGATGAGAGAGAAAAAGGAAATAGAGAGAGAGGGAGAGAGAGAGAGAGAGAGAGAGAGGGACTGACACTGATTGAGAGACAAAAAAAGAAGGAAGAGAGAGAGAGAATAAAGATGAATGTGAGTGTGAGAGAGATAAAGAAAGATAATAGATACATAGAGAAAAGGATAAAGAGAAGAGGAGAGAGACAGAGAAAATTGATAGGGAAAGCTAAAAATAGATAAAGGAGAGAGGTTGCAAGAGAGAGAGAGGGAGAGAGGGAGGAAACTTTAGAGATGTGTCTATCTGTATATGGATGACTTTTAGCCTTAGGGATATAGCAAAGGAGAGGAAGAGTGTGAAATCAAAAGGAAGGAGGAAAAGAAGAAGAGGAGGGGAAAGAGGAACAGAAGGAAAAGGAGGAGGGAGAATATTAGGAAAAGGATATCAAAGGTAAGAGGAGGAGAGGGAGGTAGAAGAGTAGAAGAGAAGGAGGAGGAAGGCAAAAGGATTTAGGAAGAGGGAAAGGAGAAAGAAGGGCAGAAGAGGACGAGAAGAAGATGAAAGGATGGAAGAGAAGGAGGAGGAGGAGGAGGAAGAGGACGAGGAGGAGGAAGAGGAGGAAGAGGAGAAGGAGGAGGAGGAGGAGGAGGAGACGAGAATAGTGTAGAGGTTGTTCCTGAGGAAAAAAAAAAAAAAAAATAGGGTAGAAACAGGTTGGAGCGGAGAGCATAGAGCTATTTGCTCGATGCTCTGTGAGCTACTCCACTGCATTCTGTTTTTAGCCTAAATAATTGGTGTAGGGTGAAAAAAATAGGTCAGGTAGCCTCCTTAAAGGTACCTTACATGATCATTTGATAGAATCCCGGATTTTCTGATTTTTCATCACTATTACTTAGAAATAATGACATTACTAATGATTGTGTAAGGTACCTTTTAGGTACCATGGCATTTCACGGAATCAAGGTAGCAATTGATGCGTTGCACGTTGCATAATTAGATTAGTTTCCAGGCATTCATACAAAATATTTCTTTTTCTCATTTACATACTTGAGAGAAGCCCCGGATTTCGAAATTATTCCAATCGTTGTTCGGGTTGAATGTCTTAAGAACCTTCCTTACGTAGGTACATATGCTATTTCGAGTCATTGAAACCTTTTGATGAAATAATAAAAATAAAGAACAATAAATACGGAAATACGTACTTACATACAAAGGTACCTCCTAAAATATGATCTAAACAAGAATATCAGTAAAATTGAGAGAGAGAGAGAGAGAGAGAAAGTAATGGGGGGAGAGAGAGAGAGAGAGAAAGTAATGGAGAGAGAGAGAGAGAGGGAGGGAAAGGAGATAAACCAACATGGAAAACGTAAAGACAGACAGAGAGAGAGAGAGAGAGATTTGTCTGGATTTACCTTGTCTAGGTAAAAGATAGAGCATTGAGAATAACGGTTAACAATCAAACTCTCTCTCTCTCTCCCTCCCTCCCTCCATCTCTCTCTCTCTCTCTCTCTCTCTACCTTCCTCTATCCCTTTCTCTGTCTCAAAACAGCAAAGTTCAATAAGTCTCTCTCTCTCTAATCCTTCAATCACAATTTTTCTCTTTATTATCTCTCTCTCCTCTCCCTATTTCTTTCTTTCCGCATGCTTCCTTATATTTACCATTCATTATTTTCCTCCTCTCTCTCTCTCTCTCTCTCTCTCTTTCTTTGAATCTTCTCTCTGTCTCTCTCTCTCTCTTTCTCTCCTCTTTCTCTCCCTCTCTCCTTTCTCTTCTCTCTCTCCTTCCTCTCTCTCTTGCTTTCTCTCCCTCTCTTTCTTTTTCTCTCTCTGTTATTTTATTTTCTTCAGTCACTTTCAGGTTCCATCTTCTTGGTTTTAAAAAGCAATTTTCTTCTCTCTCCCTCCCTCTTTCTTCTTCTCCTATTTCTCTCCCTCTTCCTGTTTTTTTTTTTTACTTTCTTACTAAAGTCTTTTCTCATCACCGTAGTTTTGTTTCTCTCTCTCCCTCTCTCTCTCTCTTTGTCTGTCTTTCCCTCTCTCTCTCCTCTTTCTCTCTTTCTCTTTACATTAATTCGCGCACCTGGTGGTAAACGGGTATTGTATTCCATATACAGGGTGTTCCTAAAGTTTACTAGGTTTATACATGTACACCCTAGTTCACAAAGGGTACAAGTGACATTTTTTTGCGAAATGCTGATAATACTGCCTTTCTCTCTCTCTCTCTCTCTCTCTCTCTCTCTCTCTCAAAAAACGGCTGTTATACAGTGACGTCAGTGACGTTTGAATGATACACCCTGTATTCTGGTGAGATATTATCTCCTCCATATTTGAACAGTGGGGAAGATAATATTTTGAGTACACAGTACACTGCTATACAGTGCACAGAAAGTTGTAGCAAAGCTGCTTGTAGGGGGGTTATGAAGGAAAGTCGCGTGATTTTCTAATCCGGAGACCTATGGGTTCGATATTCCGAAGTTAAGGGCTAAATTCGCTGTATTAGGCCCTTAACTTTGCCAGATTCGCAGAATTGGAACAGGAACAGAGATGGAAAATAGAAAGAAAAGAAGGAAGAAGAAAGGGAGTGAAGGTGTAAGTAAAGAGAAAACATAAAGGGTGTCCCAATAAGAACGCAAGATTTGATGGTTTTATAAAACATCCGTGGAATAAGATGGACTTCTTAGATGATTTGAGAAGTAAACATTCTGAAATTTTGTATGGAGCAATAATCAGACAAATAACTTCCTCGACTTTGATGGTACATGCGTTTCCTTTTGACAAAATTTTCGATGACAAATTCGAGGAAATCAGGCTGTATCTTGTTGATGTTGATGCAGCGTTCAATTTCACCTTTCAATGCTTCAGTGGGTGTGGGTTTGTTGGTGTAAACATGTGTTTAGATACCCCCCCACAGTACAGAAAGAAGTCTAGGAGGGTAAAATTATATGATCATCGAGGCCATTTCTCGTCACCAAAACAGAAAACGACACGTTTACGACTAGGAAAATGTTCGCGCAAAAGTGATAATTTGTAATTTTTCGATTTTATTATGCTAATGCGTTGTTGAACCGTTTTAGACTCCATGATGACTAATTTTGATATGTTTACAATCAATCTGTAAGAGATTGGGCAAGATAAAACAACGCATAAAAAAAGTTATGACCCTTTCAAATCTTGCGTTCTTATTGGGACACCCTTTATAAAGGGAGGGAGAGATAGATAGAGAGAGAGAGAAGAGAAAGGAAAAGGAGAGTACAACAAGATGCAGGACATTGGGTACTTCCGTTTAAAACATCTATCTCTCTCTGTCTTTCTCTCCGTTTTCTTGACCTTTCCTCTCTTTCTCTCTAATATAATGACACCTATCTCTCTCTCTCCCTTTTCCTCTTTCCCTCCTATATCTATCTCTCTCTTTTAATGTACATCTTTCTCTCTCTCTCTCTCTCTCTCCTATCTCTCTCTGTCTTTCTCTCCGTTTTCTTGACCTTTCCTCTCTTTCTCTCTAATATAATGACACCTATCTCTCTCTCTCCCTTTTTCTCTTTCCCTCCTATATCTATCTCTCTCTTTTAATGTACATCTTTCTCTTTCTCTCTCTCTATCGTTTTCTCTTAATCCTCTTCATTTCCCACGATATAAAATTTGTACTTTTTTTTCACCGTAGAGAAGGTTAGGTAACAATTAAAATTTATTGCTTTCTCTTACCCGGATATTGGTTTCATTTTCCTCCCCCCCCCTCTTTCTCTCTCTCTCTCTCTTTTTTTTTCTATGTCCCACACACTCACTCTTAATGTATCTCTCTCCCACTCACTTAGGGGATGATAAAAAATAAAAAGAGAGATGTAGACAGATGTTTTATTGCAAGCTTCATATATCTCTATTTCCCTTCCTCCTTCTCTTAATTTCTCAATATCTCCCTCTTTCTCCTCCTTCTTCTTTATCAATCGCTCTTTTCTCTCATTCCCTCCCCCTCTCTTTCTTCTCGCTCTTTCCCTCCGTCCTATCTCATTTCTTATACTAAATTCTCAATATCTCTTCTCTATCCCTCTTTATTCGTCTTCTTTATCTTAATTCTATTCATCTCCCCTATTTTCGATCTCTCTTTCTCCGTCTATATCTTTTTCTCTCTCTTTTATTATTTGTTCTTTTCTCTTCTCTTATATTTTCGCCAATGATATGGGTATTTCCACTGTCTTTCTCTCTCTCTCTCATTCCTCACAATTTTCTCAATCTCTTTCTCTTTTATTCCTCTCACAACTCCCTCCCTTCGTCCTTTTCAATATCTATCTCTTCTTTCTCCTATCTCCCTCTTTGTCTCTCCCTTGCATTCTCCAATCTCTCCATCTCCCTTTAATTTCTCTTATCCCCCTCTTTGTCTCTCCCTTACATTCTCCAATCTCTCTATCTCACTTTTATTTCTCTTTCAATTTTGTTTCCAATTCATTTATTTTGCTTTTCACTTTGATGAACAGTTTCTCATCATTAGTGTTTCTCTCTCTCTCTCCTCTCCCTCATTCTCTCTCCTCCTCCTTTCTATATTTTTCTTCCTCCTCCTCCTCTTCTTCTTCTTTTTCTCCATCAGTGTTTGTCGGTTTTACTGTGAAACTTTGTCGTGTAGGGTACCTCTTTAATTATGTCCTTCCTCTCTCTCTCTCTCTCTCTCTCCCTCTCCCTTCCTCTTTATCGATAGTAAATTTTCTTGTTTTGTAGCACAACCAAAGAGTCCTTTGCCTTTGATTTACCCTCTCCCTCTCTCTTTTACTGGATAGTAGCTTCTCTCTCTCTCTCTCTCTCTCTTTTAATGTATGGTAGCTACTCTCTCTCTCTCTCTCTCTAATAGGTAGGTACATAGACTACATAGTGCATACTATCAGAGTTTCGTTTCCTTTGTTGACATTGCGGTTTACTCTCTTCCTTTGATATTTACAGGGGGTCAATATAGGTTTTATAGGTAAAAGGTACCTAGGTTATGTAAAATAGGTACCTACACCTGATTATCTACTGCTACATAAGTAAATGTGTATAATTGTATATACCTACCTACAGCTCATTATAAAATAAATCCATGAAGCCGATGGAAAATGTTTAGTGTATTGCACATTGCATACCTAAATAGTTTTCAGGCATTCATACAAATTGGAATAATTTCCAATTTTCCACCCTTTTCAAACGGCGATAGCACGTTGAATGCACTAATTTCCAATTGATCACGGAGGTTAAGCTACGTTACGCGAGGTTAGTATCCGAACGGGTGACCATCTGGGCAATTGCGTGCTTTTTCTTCTCTGAGGCCACGGTGGGTACTTTTTTCCATCCCACCAAAATCCTTTACGTCTTTTTACTTACATACGTATGGTACTGGTACCTAGTTACCTACGTATAATTTATAAGGGAATTTTACAGTTCTGTTCGTACCCCCTACCTAAATCTTCTCCATATCCCTATCCACAATATTGTGTTCCCCATTCCCTCCTACTATCTTTCCATCTACTTTTCCAAAACTCTGGAAACTCTCCCTCTTTGTCCCTCTTTCTCTCTCTCCCTCTCTCTCTTTCTCACTCTTCCACTTTAGTGGTCGTCACCACTATTTGCTAATTGCTCATTCAATATGTAAACGCTTCCGAAGAGAGAAAAAAAGAAAATAGAGAGAGAGGGACTGACACTGATTGAGAGACAAAAAACAAAGGAAGGAAGAGAGAGAGAGAATAAGGATGAATGTGAGTGTGAGAGAGATAAAGAAAGATAATAGATACATAGAGGAAAGGATAAAGAGAAGAGGAGAGAGACAGAGAAAATTGATAGGGAAAGCTAAAAATAGATAAAGGAGAGAGGTTGTAAGAGAGAGACGGAGAGAGGGAGGGAGGAAACTTTAGAGATGTATATGGATGACTTTTAGCCTTAGGGATATAGCAAAGGAGAGGAAGAGTGTGAAATCAAAAGGAAGGAGAAGAAGAAGAAGAGGAGAAGGGGAAAGAGGAACAGAAAGAAAAGGAGGAGGGAGAATATTAGGAAAAGGATATCAAAGGTAAGAGGAGGAGAGGGAGCTGTCCCTTTGTTGTAAACCTTTAATTGGAAATTATAATAGCTAAATAGCATTAACTAATAATAGCAGGGATTTTGATAAAAGTAGCAATGGATTTTGATAAAAGTAGCAGGGATTTTGATAAAAGTAGCAAGGGATTTTGATAATATGTACCCATACCTAGCGAATGCAATATTGCAATGTGAGCTTGAATAAAGCTTGCAGTTATAAATTGATAATTAGTGCCCATAGACCGTGTTAAAAGGACCATAATGGATATACTCGTTAATTATTATTATGTTAGGGCGGCCTTTTCCTGATACTCGTAGGTATACCAATATTTATCTATTATTAGATACATGTTTCTCTGGGATTTAATTTATGAATTGTTTATGTATAATTTTGTCTCGCTTAGGAACGTTAAACAGGGAGTATACCAGCCTGAATTTCCCTTGCTAAAAAAAAACAGCAAAGGTTGAGTGCGAAGGGCATCCACTCGTAAAATTTGTAGCCAAAACCAAATGTCAGCCCAAAGGAATTACCCTAGTCAGGGCTGATTGAGAGGCTGACGAAAACGCCGACCCCGTCTGAACACGGGAAAGGGCAAAGAAAACAGTCCTTCTATGAAACCTAGGGGGTACAGTTTTTTTTTTTTTTTAAAGGCTCTCTTTTCTTCTACACGAAGAAAGAGGCTTAAGGTTGCACAATACACGACATTTATCTCGCCCATTTTATTTTCTCATCTTTTATATTTTCAAGAGTCTTACGCGCCATTTTCTTTTTATGTCTCAAGAGTTTCTAGGGGGATTAAATTAAACCGTTTTTCTCGCTCATTTAAATTTCCAAACAGGCTTAAACCGACACACATTTACTGAAAGAGACAGGTGAGAGAGAGAGACTTTCTTTCCCTCAGTCTTTATTTCTTTTTCTGATGTGTGTCTCTCTCTCTCTACCTCCCTCTGTCTTTCTCTCTCTCCCTCTCTCTACCTCCTCACTCTCTTTCTTTCTCTCCATACCTATCTCTTCCTCTTTCTGAAAATCTCTCCCTCCCTCTTTCTCTCCTTCTCTATCTCTCTCGTCCAAGGTAAAGGGTCAAAGGTTCATCTCGACCATTTTACATTTACCTACATAGTTTGTTTGTCTGTTTCAAGCAGGTAATAATAATAATAATTCTGTTTCTTTTCTCTTTCTTCTTTTTCTAACTCTCTCTCTTTTTATTATTATTGTGATTTTTCTATATAAAGGAGAGAGGGTGCGAGAGAGAGAGAGAGAGAGAGAGAGAGAGAGAGAGAGAGAGAGAGAGAAGGACTGACACTGATTGAGAGACAAAAAACAAAGGAAGAGAGAGCGAGAGAGAATAAAGATGAATGTGAGTGTGAGAGAGATAAAGAAAGAGAGAGAGAGGGAGGGAGGAAACTTTAGAGATGTATATGGATGACTTTTAGCCTTAGGGATGTAGCAAAGGAGAGGAAGAGAGAGGGAGGAGAAGAGAGGCTTAGAGATCATGTATCCAAGTGAAGAGGAGAAGAAAAAGATGAAGAAGAAGAAGAAGAAGAAGAAGAAGAAGGCAGAGGTGGAAGGAGAGGGAGAGTGTGAAATCAAAAGGAAGGAGGAGAAGAAGAGGAGGGGAAAGAGGAACAGAAAGAAAAGGAGGAGGGAGAATATTAGGAAAAGGATATCAAAGGTAAGAGGAGGAGAGGGAGATAGAAGAGTAGAAGAGAGGGAGGAGGAAGGCAAAAGGATTTAGGAAGAGGGAAAGGAGATAGAAGGGCAGAAGAGGACGAGAAGAAGATGAAAGAATAGAAGAGAAGGAGGAGGAAGAGGAGGAGGAGGAGGAGACGAGAATAGTGTAGAGGTGGTTTTCAGGCTTAGATGTATTTGGTAGATTCTGAAATTTCCGGCAGATAAATTTATACAGTGTGCATTCAAATTTTCTGCTAAGCCCTCAAAAGATGTCTCTGTATTTTATTGCTATAATGACCGTAATTCCACGCAGAAGAAGGAGGAGGAGGAGGAGGAAAAAAACAAAGAAATACCTATCTAGGTAATTTGTATTTCATCAAAATCAGCCTAATCGTTCAAGAAATTTCAGTTTATATTAATTTATAAACTAAGGCCGGCCATTCACGTACTGTTGTAACAATACGTGAATGACCGGCAAATCAGATTAATTGATACAATATCAATTTTGTTTACAAATAAATCTTAGACATCTAAAATTAGTGATTCAGAAAGGTAGTTACAATATCGTGTTGCCCAGACCTATTGTAACACCCTGTATTAATTAAACCGTTTTTCTCGCTCATTTAAATTTCCAAACAGGCTTAAACCGACACACATTTACTGAAAGAGACAGGTGAGATAGATAGAGAGGGAGAGAGAGGGAGAGACTTCCTTTCCCTCAGTCTTTATTTCTTTTTCTGTGTGTCTCTCTCTCTCTCTCTCTCTCTCTCTCTCTCTTGGCCCTAACTTAATCTTTATTTTTTTTTTAATGCAGGTACACAATTATTTCATACTAAGGGCGTTAAACTCCTTCTACCTCCTCTTTCTTTCTCTTCAAGTCCCTTCTTTTCTCTATCTCCCCTCCTCCTCCTTGTTCTTTTTCTTCTCCTTCTTATTCTTTTTATTGTTTCCTTCTTCTTCTTCTTCTTCTTCTTCTTCTTCCTCTTCCTTCTGCACCTCTGTTTTAATCTGATTCTTAAACGAGGTTTCATTCTAATTTGATTACCGGGATTTTTCTCGCCTCTCCCTCTCTCTCTCCCCCCTCTTTTCTCTTTCTTCTTTTTTTAACTCTCTCTCCTTCCTTTTCTTCTCTCTTTCCTTCCTTTTCTTCTCTCTCTCTCCTTCCCGCTCGCTTTCTATCCAATGACGTCAATAATCATTCATCTTTTCATTTATCTTCTTCTCCATCTTCTTCTTTTCCCGGCCCTCTCTATCTCCCTCCCTCTCTCTCTCCTTGTCACTGATTCTTCAATTTAGTCGAAATATTTGGCATCAAAATGGATAGTTTCTCTCTCTCTCTATTTTCGTCAAATGACATTAATAATAATTACGATCTGCCCTCTTTTTCTATTTGTTTTCCTCTTTCTCTCTCTCTCTCTGTGTGGTAACTAATGGTTTAAACATGTCATAGGTGGTTGGAATGAAAACCTTCAATCTCTCTCTCTCACACACACTCTGTTCCCCCCCCTCTCTCTCTCTCTCTCTCTCTCTGTTTTCGTCAAACGACATTAATAATAATTACGATCTGCTCTCTTTTTCTATTCCTTCTCCTCTCTCTCTCTCTATCTATATTTCTGTCTCTCTCTCTGTTTACTAATGGTTTAAACATGTCATAGGTGGTTGGAATGAAAACCTTCAATCTCTCTCTCTCTCACACACACACACACTCTGTTCCCCCCTCTCTCTCACACACACACACACACTATCTATCTCTTTCTCTCTGGGTGATATCAGAGGATTAAAATGCTGGACAGTATCACAAATCAAAGCTTTCATTTAGATTAGAGACTCTCTCTTTCTCTCTCGTACAGAGAGAAAAAGAGGGAGGGAGAGAGAGAGAGAGATAAAGAGATATTAGTGAGAGAGAGAGATGAAGTTTTTTTTTATATATGAATCACAAAAACAAACATATGTAGGTACCTTCAGATGAATCACAAAAACAAACATAATATGTATGTAGGTACCTATCTGTGTACATTACTAAATGTGCAGTTTTTATTCATTCATAACCTCCTCTCTATCCACTAAAGAGAGAGAGAGAGAGAGAGAGAGAGAGAGAAAGGGAGGAAACGTTTACTAAAATAAAACATGGCGTAACTTTTCTCAGTATCGGAAAATATATATATAAGAAAAAATACGATCAAGAATAAAAATTCTATTTGTAAAATCTGGGCACGTTCTGTGTCTGGTGTGTCTAGATACAATTGAGGGGGGAGAGAGAGAGAGTTAGGGGGCGGAGAAAGAGAGAGAGAGAGAGAGAGAGAGTTACACCTGTCACAAGTAAACCATGTAGAAGAGAGTGAAAGAAGAACAAGAACACATATTATGTACCTACACATTAGATACATAGGTATATTTACATAATAATATATGTATGTTCAATGTACATAGGAAGTAAACCATGTAGAAGAGAGTGAAAGAAGAACAAGAACACATATTATGTACCTACACATTAGATACATAGGTATATTTACATAATATGTATGTTCAATGTACATAGATATAAATTCACATAAAACATATACCTATACGTTGAAAGGGAAAACAAAACAAGAGAGAGAAGGAGTAGGGGAAGAAAGAGAGGGATAAAGGGAGAGAAAGATAAAGAGGGAGAGGTGTAGATATATGAGGATAAAGAAAGAGAGAGGGTAGGTAATTATAAACAAACAACATCAGGTATTAGGTACTCTGATACTTAAAGCAATAAGGAGAAATAGAGAGAGAGAGAGAGAGAGAGAGAGAGAGAGAGAGACGGAGGGAGGAGAGGGGAGATAGAGAAAGAGGTAGAAAGAAAGAGAGAAGGCGAGGATTGGAAGAAACGAGTGATATAGGAAATTTTGTAGAGAGAGGAGGAGCCAGGGAGAGAGAGGGATAGATATAGAAGGATGGAGAAAGAAAAGGAGGAGGAGAGAGAGAGAGGAGAAGTTAGAGAGAAGATCAGGGAGAGAAAGAGAAATAGAGAAAAGATAAAGAGAGAAAGGAGGGAGAGGAAGAGAGAGAGAGAAATAGAGGAAAGAAAGAGAGGGAGAGAGTTACAGGTTGGGTGGTAGAGAGTACACATAGAATGGCTTTTAGTTAATTACTCTTGTAATTATTCTGGATGGAAAATGTGTTTTATGTACACTCATGAGCAATAATTTCGGGTGAATTAGATTTTTTTTTAAAGAGTTTTGATAGAGGGAACTGTAACTGCTAAGGCCTTATCGTCAAGAAATCGAAGAGAGAAGGAAGACAGGATAGGAGAAAACCAGCCGTTCCGAGAACGAACATTATCCCATAGGGATAAAATCTGCCCCGGGCGGTAATCGAATGTCACCTACAAACTACCCTCACCTCACGTGAGCTCATGGGGAGTCGGAAAGATGTGGTTCGAAGTGCTCCCATGATATAGTAGTAGTAGGTGACGAGAGGGCAATGTACGTATACCTACCTATATAGCTATGTAATAATAATAAAAAAAAAAATAATAAAAATAATAATAATGGTTTATTTTTTGTAACTTAAACAATGTCTTTCGTTCCTATATAAGTACGCATTAGTACTTTTCAGGACCTATTTTCTGTGTTATTTCAATAAAATTCTTCTTCTTGTTGTCATATCATAAATTATGTCAAAATCATAAATTATGAAAGAATTTGGATAAGCACATGAGCTCACATAAGCACATGAGCTCAATACCTCAAGTAACGTGTTTCTATGTACCTACCTTACGTTAGTTATAGCTATGCTCTCTTAAAACTCCCTCTTCCTTCCCACCTTATCCTCTACTTCCTTCCTAATCTTCGTATTATGTTCTCCTTCTGTGTTTCTATTTATATTCTTTCAATACCTCAAGTAACGTGTTTCTATGTACCTACCTTACGTTAGTTATAGCTATGCTCTCTTAAAACTCCCTCTTCCTTCCCACCTTCCCACCTTATCCTCTACTTCCTTCCTAATCTTCGTATTATGTTCTCCTTCTGTGTTTCTATTTATATTCTCGAGTTCTGTTGTTACATTTCCCATTCTAATTTTCATTCTTCACTTACATTTCCTACAGCAATAAAATCCGTCTTCCTCTCTCTTTCTCTCTCTCTCTCTCAATCCTTTTTCTTCCTCTCCCTCCCTCTTTCTCTCTCTCTCTCAATCCTTTTTCTTTCTCTCCCTCCCTCTCTCTTTCTCTCTATCAATCTTTTTTCTTCCTCTCCCTCTCTCTCTCAATCCTTTTTCTTTCTCTCTCTCCCTCTCTCTCTCTCTCTCTCAATCCTTTTTCTTTCTCTCTCTGCTGTCTTCCTCTCTCTCTGCTTCTTTCTCCTAGTATATTTTCCCTCTCTCTCTTCCCCTTTCTTTCTTTTTCCCTTTCTCGCTCTCTCTCTCTTGTAATAATAATAAAAAATAATAATAATAAAAATAATAATAATAATGGTTTGTTTTTTGTAACTTAAACAATGTCTTTCGTTCCTATATAAGTACGCATTAGTACTTTTCAGGAACTATTTTCTGTGTTATTTCAATAAAATTCTTGTTGTTGTTGTCATATCATAAATTATGAAAGAATTTGGATAAGCACATGAGCTCACATAAGCACATGAGCTCAATACCTCAAGTAATGTGTTTCTATGTACCTACCTTACGTTAGTTATAGCTATGCTCTCTTAAAACTCCCTCTTCCTTCCCACCTTATCCTCTACTTCCTTCTTAATCTTCGTATTATGTTCTCCTTCTGTGTTTCTATTTATATTCTTGAGTTCTGTTGTTACATTTTCCATTCTAATTTTCATTCTTCACTTACATTTCCTACAGCAATAAAATCCGTCTTCCTCTCTCTCTCTCAATCCTTTTTCTTCCTCTCCCTCCCTCTCTCAATCCTTTTTCTTTCTCTCTCTGCTGTCTTCCTCTCTCGCTCTCTTTCCCTTTCTCGCTCGCTCGCTCGCTCTCTCTCTCTCATTCTTGAGTTCTGTTGTTACATTTCCCATTCTAATTTTCATTCTTCACTTACATTTCCTACAGCAATAAAATCCGTCTTCCTCTCTCCTTCTCTCTCTCTCTCTCTCAATCCTTTTCTTTCGCTTTCTGCTGTCGTCCTCTCTCTCCTCTCTCTATTTCTCCCTGCTTCTTTCTCCTAGTATATTTTCCCTCTCTCTCTTTCCCTTTCTCGCTCTCTCTCTTAATCTTGGCCATTGTTCTAGCAATGCTTTTAGAACATTTATCCGTTAAGTATACCTACACAATAGAACATTTCATACCGTTCTTACTTCTTACCTACACTTGTGTGCAAATTTTTTGGACAGTTTATTTTATCCTTACTTGTTGTTAGTGTTGTTGTTGTTGTTGTTGTTGTTCTTACTTCTTACCTACACTTGTGTGCAAATTTTTTGGACAGTTTATTTTATCCTTACTTGTTGTTAGTGTTGTTGTTGTTGTTGTTCTTCTTCTTCTTCTTCTTCTTCCTTGCCTCCTTCGTCTTTTTCTCTTTTTCTTCTTCTTCCTCTCCTTCTTCTTTTTTTTAAAAAACTTGCATCATAACAGGAAACACTCAATTCTTAAGCGACCCCTAGACGTGCAATATTTTTGCGCAAACCGTGTTGCACAGTATATTGATGGTAGCCCCTAGACGCTCAATCTCGCCCTCAGACGCTCAATTTCTACCAATTTTATTGCACAAACCAGAATATTGCGCATATTGCACATCTAGGGGCCGCTTAATCCTTATTGGATTAAGCGGCTCGTTTACTCACCTACTAAAACCTTTTTTTCAATAGGTACCACCTACACTCCACCTACCTTCTTCTTCTTCTTCTTCTTCTTCTTCCTTGCCTTCTTCGTCTTTTTCTCTTTTTCTTCTTCTTCCTCTCCTTCTTCTTCTTTTTTTTTAAAAAACTTGCATCATAACAGGAAACACTCAATTCTTAAGCGGCCCCTAGACGTGCTATATTTTTGCGCAAACCGGGTTGCACAGTATATTGATGGTAGCCCCTAGACGCTCAATCTCGCCCTCAGACGCTCAATTTCGACCAATTTTATTGCACAAACCAGAATATTGCGCATATTGCACGTCTAGGGGCCGCTTAATCCTTATTGGATTAAGCGGCTCGTTTACTTACCTACTAAAACCTTTTTTTCAATAGGTACCACCTACACTCCACCTATACCTACCTTTCTACGTATCTCATATTCCTTGGTTATTTTTTCCACTATCATTCGTTTTAAAAGCTTCACTTTTCACTTATCTGAATGTACTGAGAGCCATGTGTTGTTGTAGTTTCTCTCCCCCTTCCGTTCCTTCAATTCTTTCTTCTTTTCCCTTCCTTCTCCCTCCACTATCATCACTATCATTCGTTTTAAAAGCTTCACTTTTCACTTATCTGAATGTACTGAGAGCCATGTGTTGTTGTAGTTTCTCTCTCCCTTCCTTTCCTTCAATTCTTTCTTCTTTTCCCTTCCTTCTCCCCTTAATCTTCCTCTCCCCTTTTCAATCCTTTCCTTCAACCCTTCTTTCCCTTTCTTCTATTTTTTCTTCCTCTCTCCTCTTTTCCTTTGAACGGATCTTTCTCGATTTCTATACATCTTAATCCATTATTTCCCTCTCTTCCTTTCTCATTCATGCTTCTTATTTGTATAAAAAGAAGAATCTCTTTTCTATTTTCCTTTCCTCATCCCCCTCCCTTCGTTTCATTTTTCTTTTTCAATTTTTTTTTCTATCTACATTTTTTTTCTCATTATACCCTTTTTTTATTCTTTCTTCTTCTTTTGCTTCTACCTCTTCTTCTTGTTTTCTTCGTCCTTATTCTCCTTTTACCTTCGTTTTTTTTTTCTTTTTCTCTACCTCTCCCTTCTCTTCTTTTTGCACTCTTTCCAATT
>NW_007379684.1:19786-22613 GCF_000475195.1 Diaphorina citri | reverse complement strand
GGTTTGACAGAGGGAACTTTAACTGCTATGGTCTTATCGTCCCGAAATCGAAGAGAGAAGGAAGACAGGATAGGAGAAAGCCAGCCGTTCCGAGAACGAACATTATCCCATCAGGATAAAATCCGCCCCGGGCCGGAATCGAACCCGCAGCCTAGCGCTTACAAGTCAGACGCACTACCAACTAAGCTAACTAGGCTGGCTATTAAGATCTTTGGTGACGGGCTACCCGCTACCCGTCTACTGACATCAACCTCACCCGGCCTGAGTGAGGCCGAGAAAATCCAGCAGCACGCGATTGCCTAGTCACTCATCCGAATACTAACCACGAGTAACGTTGATTAACTTCAGTGATCTTTGGGAAGTGGTTTGTTTATTCAACATTCTATCGTCGCACTCTAAAGACAATCTTAATGCAAGATAAAATTAGTGCCCTTTGAATTATTTTACATCCAGTTTCGACTGTACAACATTTTCAACATTTGTGGACATAACTTTGGTTCACCCTGTACAATAACATTAAAGGTAAAACGGGTGTACCTTTCCACTATCTGTGAAATAAATAAAAATGTTCAGGGTTTTTTAAAAAAGGCAAATGTGGGTAAACCTTTACCCCCCCATGAGGTCAAGGGTGTTTTTTTTTTGTGAATGTCAAATGTCCAGACTTTAACCGATTTGAAAATATAAATTCGTTTGATTTATTTATCTTGGATTTCTCTCTCCCTCTCTTCCACTCTTTCTCTATCGCTGTCTCTCTCCCTTCTCCCTTTTTCTCAATATCTCTCTCTCTCCTTCTTTTTTCTCTCTCCTTCCTTCTTTCTCTCTCTCTTTTATTTTAACAGATCAATATTGTAGGGGACCTGTTCCACAAGCCACGAACATTTCTTATAGGTACCTTACACTATCATTAGTAATGTCATTATTTCCAAGTAATGATGATGAAAAATCAGAAAATCCGGAATTCCATCATTAGTAATGACATTACTAATGATCATGTAAGGTACCTATAAGGTGTGTAAAACATAGTCAATCGGCCGTCGATCGACGTAATCGACGATGTGAATCTATGTATGTTGTCGAGGCAGTGTGGACAGTTCAGTTGACGTCGAACGACGGCCGAGCGACTATGTGTGGACACACTTTTACGATTATGTACGTGAAAATTAAGGCCATAATAATAACAAAAACAAAAATAATGATGATAATAATAGGTACTAGAAATAATAGTAACAATAATAACAAAAAATGGCTACCTTCCAAAACCTTTCCGCACAATAGAACAATTTTCTCTTCTCTCTCTTTCTTTCTCTCTCTCTCTCCCGTATTTTCCCCGTGTTTGAAATGTCAGAAATGACAAAATATGACAACGACAAAAAAGAACGAAATCGAGAGAAAGCGAGGGAAAAACCGAGAGAAAGAGAGAACAATAGAAAGGAAAAAGGATGGAGAAAGAAAGAGAGAGAGAGACATTGTTTCTAAAAAAGGAGAAAAATGAAATGTTTAAAAAAATCTTTAAAATTTATTTTAAAAAAAAAAAAAAAAAAAAAAAAAATGGGAGGGAGAGAGAGAGAGAAAGAAGGGGGAGGGAAGCGGGAAGTAAGAGAAAGGACAATCATGACAGCTTTGTTAATCCCTCTCTCTCTCTCTTTCTCTCCCCCCATCTCTTTCTTTCTTTCTCTCTCTCTCTCTCTCTCTGTCTTCCCTTTCTTGTCATCTTCCTTCGTGTCCTTTAAGGGTTTTTTTTTTTTTTTTTTTTTTTTTTTTGTGAATGTCAAATGTCCAGACTTTAACCGATTTGAAAATATAAATTTGTTTGATTTATTTATCTTGGATTTCTCTCTCCCTCTCTTTCACTCTTTCTCTATCGCTGTCTCTCTCCCTCTCCCTTTTTCTCAATATCTCTCTCTCTCTCCTTCTTCTTTCTCTCTCCTTCCTTCTTTCTCTCTCTCTTTTATTTTAACAGATCAATAGCGTAGGGGACCTGTTCCACAAGCCACGAACATTTCTTAAGGTGTGTAAAACATAGTCAACTGGCCGTCGATCGACGTAATCGACGATGTGAATCTATGTTGTCGAGGCAGTGTGGACAGTTCAGTTGACGTCGATCGACGGCCGAGCGACTATGTGTCGACAGACTTTTACGATTATGGACGTGAAAATTAAGGACATGATAATAACAAAAACAAAAATCATTTCTTAAGGTGTGTAAAACATAGTCAACTGGCCGTCGATCGACGTAATCGACGATGTGAATCTATGTTGTCGAGGCAGTGTGGACGGTTCAGTTGACGTCGAACGACGGCCGAGTGACTATGTGTGGACACACTTTTACGATTATGGACGTGAAAATTAAGGCCATAATAATAACAAAAACAACAAAAAAAAATGATGATAATAATACTAGAAATAATAGTAACAATAACAACAAAATGGCTACCTTCCAAAACCTTTCCGCACAATAGAACAATTTTCTCTTCTCTTTCTTTCTCTCTCTCTCTCTCTCTCTCTCCCTTATTTTCCCTTTCTCCTTCTCTCTCCCGTATTTTCCCCGTGTTTTAAATGTCAGAAATGACAAAATATGACAACGACAAAAAAGAACGAAATCGAGAGAAAGAGAGGGAGAAACCGAGAGAAAGAGAGAACAATAGAAAGGAAAAAGGATGGAGAAAGAAAGAGAGAGAGAGACATTGTTTCTAAAAAAGGAGAAAAATGAAATGTTTAAAAAAATCTTTAGTAATTAGTTTTAAATCTAAAAAAAAAAAAAAAAAACGGGGGGGGGGGAGGGGGAGGGAAGGGGGGGGAGGCGGGAAGTAAGGGAAAGGACAACCAT
>NW_007379684.1:13069-19578 GCF_000475195.1 Diaphorina citri | reverse complement strand
AAAAAAAAAAAAAAAAAAAAAAAAAAAAAAAAAAAAAAAAAAAAAAAAAAAAAAAAAAAAAAAAAAAAAAAAAAAAAATACTTCAAGGCACATTCTCAAAGAGGTGGGCTGTACCCTACTCTTAACAAGCAAAAATTTACCCTCAGAAAGTTCATTATATTTGACCTACGGCACAGACAAAGCCCTAAAAGTTTCAAAACGAGAACATCGCATTTAATTGCACTGTCATTTGTACGGTGCTTAAAATTAAATCAGATACCCATTTAGCGTTTATATTTCCACAGTCCCCATTGACTATATAGTATGGCCCAGAACTCCTGTAATGGCCGGGTCCACAAAGTTATCATTATTATTTTTAGGAGGTAAACTCCCTTCAAGTCTAACTTTTGGATTCAGTAATCTGACTGACTGATTTCAAAAATTTAACCTCCCCCCCAAAAAAAGAACGTTCAGGACTTCTGGGACAGTATGGTAGTATGGTTGAGGGTACCTTACACTCTTACAGGACTTCTGAGACACGCTGTATGGACGTATGGTTGCCATTACATGTTTGAATTTTATTATCCAAATCCGAACTAGTGGGATAATGAGCTTAACACATTGAGTGCCGTCTGTTCTGAAGAGTCTGAAGGCATAATCGTATTAAAAGCCGGGCCGTTGCGTTCACCCCGGGTGCTAACACACTCTAGGCCCCTAGGGGCCCTAGGCATCCAACGTGTTACCACTGCTGCCTTGTTCATTATTTATTTTATAGGCCCACCTTTGAGATATTGGGACATTAGTTTTAATAGGATTACTAACTTCAAAATTATTTGTGTTATGACTTTATGACTGACTGTGTTTTGAATTTATGCCGACCACATACGTTCAAGCATACTTGACAGGCCGATAGACGTGTGTGGCAGCCAATAACAAGCAGGTCGAATCAAATTTTCATCAAGCAACAGGCGGCATTTCAGGCTATCTGTTGCCTGTGATCTTTTTTTCGCCACATACATTCCAGTCTCAGCTCATTAACTTATTTCATGTTAAATTTATGCCGACCACATACGTTCAAGCATACTTGACAGGCCGCTAGATGTGTGTGGCAGCTGGCAGCCAATAACAAGCAAATTTTCATCAAGCAACAAGCGGCATTTCAGGCTATCTGTTGCCTGTCATCTTTTATTCGCCACATACATTCCAGTCTCAGCCCATTAACTTATCTTTTCTTTCTTAATAGGTAAATAAAATTGGAGTTGGAGAACCTTTTAATTTTCAATAGAAACGTAGAAAAAGATAAAATATTTTGTTGAAAATAAAGAAACAGCGAGAAGTTATACTATGAAAATAACGCGAAATTCGACTAAATTGTTGCATTTTGCATACACAGAAAAATGTACATGTATGTCTGTCTGTTACGGCGCTGTTACTCGCTGTTACCTTGTATTTTGACTGCAAATATTTCAACTTTCTGTTTTGTTCTGTGCAAATATTTCAACTTTCCGTTTCTCGTTACTTTCTGATGTTCTCGTGTTGACCCGAGATCTAAATGGGAAGTATTGTGTCTCTTTTTGCCCATTTGATTGGGCGATAGAGGCGAACCATAAATAGGTCTTTGAAGCCTTTGTATGTACATGTACATGCTTTTATTTGAAATCAACCTCAGTGGTGTAGTGATTTGGTGGATCGGATCTGGGAGTTAGCGGTTCAAGTCACCATAAGATTTTGATGAAATTTTTTGTGGTTGTTGAGAAGAGTACTGAGGGTGACATAGGCTATTTAAATTTGTCATTTTCCATCCCGATTCAGAATGGCAACACCTCAAAGTTATGACTCTTATGCTACGCTGATCCCGTACAAAGGACGGGTCAACCACTAGTTTCATGTTAATTCGATAGAAAAACTGATTGATCAGTACAATTTTATTGCAATTTGTTTGAAAAATCGATACAACATCAGCAATGAATTAATGAATACGACGTTCAAGCTTCTTGCTTGACAGGCGGCCTGTTGTTGTTTGAACGTGTGTGGCGGTGGCGGATGTTATGAAGGGTAAAATATCTAACCTTGAGGGGTGACTGCCGAAAAGGTCTACGCCACTGCACGCGGCGTTATTATACGTGCTTATGATCCTTGAAAGTCCTTATGGTTATTCAACTGTCGAGAGGGGGGGGATTATTTTAGAGTAGGAAGGGGGGGATATATTTTACAGCAGGGGGATATTTTACAGTTGGGGGTTATTTTACTGATGCGAGCTTTATTTTATGTGGGAGGTTTAATGATGCTTCCCCTACCGTTGTTTCTCTTCTTCTTCTTCTTCTTCTTCTTACTCCTCTTCTTCTTTCTCCTCCATTTCCCTGTTCAATTTCTGCACTTTTTTCTTTTTTCTCCTTTTTCAGGCACACTAAGGACACAGAAAGAAAAAAAAAAGGTTGGGTGGAAGAGCTCCTTCCAGAGAACCCTGCCACTTAAAAGCATAAAACATTGAACCCTGGACCTCCGGTGTACAAGTCTAGTACATATGATACCCGTTCGGCCTTGGACAGGGTATGGGATGGAAATGGGTATCTACTAATGTGATTTTTGGAATCGTGGATGCATAAGGAGTAAGAATAACTAAAAATTTCACGATTCTAAGCAATGTACAGACAAATCTACAATTTTATTTATATAGATAGTAATAAAAAGGTATAAGGGACGGACTATTGTATTCGCTTCGGTGTCGCCTGTCTGTGTGTCTGTCTGTCCCCATAGAAGGACTTATCCAAACCTCCTGGTCGACCTATATATCAAATTAAAGGTCTTTTTACCAGGAACACAAAAATGGTGGTGCAAATTTCCAGTAAACCAAAAAGCCAAGAAACCAAAAAAACTGGTTTATGGGGGATTTTTTTCACATTTTCTCACACAAATGATCTCTGATCTTGAAATTTGTCGCGACGACCTATGAACTCAAAGCGAGAAAGTTTTAGATAACACTTCAGTCGATCATGGTTTTAGCGTCACCCGTGTTGAGTTACGCCGAGGAAGGCCAATAAATGGATGGGTGACTTAGAACGGACTCTAGTCTTGATTTTAAATCATTACATGAAAGAAAAATCAAATCAATAATAATAATAAACTGAATATTAAACAAACTAGGCAGGTACTGATTTTCTTTAACCATGATCGAATAAACTACGGGCTAAAAATTCCCGGAGGGACGGACCCAGCTTGTTCCCCTTCCTTTTCTCTCTAATTTCCTTTCCTTTGTTTGCATCTCCTCATCTCTTGTTCCCTTTTCCCCTCTAGTTCTTTTCCTCCTCCTCTTCTTCTTCTTCTTCTCCTTCCTTTTTCATCCCTTTCATTTCCTTTTCTCCCTTTTTTCGCCTCCTCCTTTTTCCTCTCTCTCCCTTTCTGTCATGCACTTTTCCCTCCATCTTCTCCTCTTTTTCACATCCCCTCCCCTCGATCTCCTCTTCCCTTTTCCTTCTTTTACTCTTCTCCTTTGCTACCTCTTTCTCTGCTTTTCTTTTTCCTTTTTTTCCTCCCTTGCGCTCTGTATCCTCCCCCCCTTATTCTCTTCCTATTTTGCCTTCCCTATCCTCGTTCTCCTCCACCTCTCTTCCTCCTTTGTTTTTGTCTCCTCCTTTCCGTCCTCGCTTATCCTTCCCTGTTCCTTTCGTACCCCATTTTCCCTCTCTTCTAGGAAGGGGGGGATATATTTTACAGCAGGGGGATATTTTACAGTTGGGGGTTATTTTACTGATGCGAGCTTTATTTTATGTGGGAGGTTTAATGATGCTTCCCCTACCGTTGTTTCTCTTCTTCTTCTTCTTCTTCTTCTTACTCCTCTTCTTCTTTCTCCTCCATTTCCCTGTTCAATTTCTGCACTTTTTTCTTTTTTCTCCTTTTTCAGGCACACTAAGGACACAGAAAGAAAAAAAAAAGGTTGGGTGGAAGAGCTCCTTCCAGAGAACCCTGCCACTTAAAAGCATAAAACATTGAACCCTGGACCTCCGGTGTACAAGTCTAGTACATATGATACCCGTTCGGCCTTGGACAGGGTATGGGATGGAAATGGGTATCTACTATGTATTACTATTTCATACTCATATATAGCTACTACCTACCTAAGGACCTACATCTGTACATTTTCCTTTCTCTCTCTCTCTCTCTCTCTCTCTCTCTTCCTCTGTATCTCTCTCTCTCTCTCTCTCTCTCTCTCGCTCTCTCTCTGTCTCTCTATCTCTCTCTCTCGCTCGCTCTACATTACTACCGTTTCCATCAGCATAAAATATTTTTATTATTATAGTTTTAGTACTTCGTTCTTTACTTCTTTTACAAGAGTGGAAAAAAAAATGAAAATGAGAAAAATCTGTTTTTCCTGCAACTAGCAACGTATTACCCTTTTTTTCCCTCTCTCATTAGTCCGTCCTTCCTTTATTATTACGATAGTAATAAAAAGGTATAAGGGACGGACTATTGTATTCGCCTCGGTGTCGTCTGTCTGTGTGTCTGTCTGTCCTCATAGAAGGACTTATCCAAACCTCCTGATCGACCTATATATCAAATTAAAGGTCTTTTTACCAGGATCACGAAAGTGGTGGTGCAAATTTTGTCCAGTAAACCAAAAAGCCAAAAAACTGGTTTTGGGGGGGATTTTTTTTTCACATTTTCTCACACAAATGAGATTTGTCGCGACGACCTATGAACTCAAAGCGAGAAAGTTTTAGATAACACTTCAGTCGATCAAAAAAAAAAAAATAAAATAAAATATAATAATAATAAAAAAAAATACTTCAAGGCACATTCTCAAAGAGGGTACAGCCACCCTACTCTTAACAAGCAAAAATTTACCCTGATAAAGTTCATTATATTTGACCTACGGCACTGACAAAGCCCTAAAAGTCTCAAAACGAGAACATCGCATTTAATTGCACTGTCATTTGTACGGTGCTTAAAATTAAATCAGATACCCATTTAGCATTCATATTTCCACCAGTCCCCATTGGCTATAACTAAAAATTTCACGATTCTAAGCAATGTACAGACAAATCTACAATTTTATTTATATAGATAGTAATAAAAAGGTATAAGGGACGGACTATTGTATTCGCTTCGGTGTCGCCTGTCTGTGTGTCTGTCTGTCCCCATAGAAGGACTTATCCAAACCTCCTGGTCGACCTATATATCAAATTAAAGGTCTTTTTACCAGGAACACAAAAATGGTGGTGCAAATTTCCAGTAAACCAAAAAGCCAAGAAACCAAAAAAACTGGTTTATGGGGGATTTTTTTCACATTTTCTCACACAAATGATCTCTGATCTTGAAATTTGTCGCGACGACCTATGAACTCAAAGCGAGAAAGTTTTAGATAACACTTCAGTCGATCATGGTTTTAGCGTCACCCGTGTTGAGTTACGCCGAGGAAGGCCAATAAATGGATGGGTGACTTAGAACGGACTCTAGTCTTGATTTTAAATCATTACATGAAAGAAAAATCAAATCAATAATAATAATAAACTGAATATTAAACAAACTAGGCAGGTACTGATTTTCTTTAACCATGATCGAATAAACTACGGGCTAAAAATTCCCGGAGGGACGGACCCAGCTTGTTCCCCTTCCTTCTCTCTCTTATTTCGTTTCCTTTGTTTGCATCTCCTCATCTCTTGTTCCCTTTTCCCCTCTAGTTCTTTTCTTCCTCCACTTCTTCTTCTTCTCCTTCCTTTTTCATCCCCTTCATTTCCTTATCTCCCTTTTTTCACCTCCTCCTTTTTCCTCTCTCCCCCTTTCTGTCATGCATTCCCTCCATCTCTTCCTCTTTTTCACATCCCCTCCCCTCGATCTCCTCTTTCCTTTCCCTTCTTTAACTCTTCTCCTTTGCTACCTCTTTCTCTACTTTTCTTTTTCCTCCCTTCCTATTTCGCCTCCCCTATCCTCGTTCCCCTCCACCTCTCTTCCTCCTTTTTTTGTCTCCTCCTTTCCGTCCTCGCTTATCCTTCCCTGTTCCTTTCGTACCCCTCTTTTTTCCCTCCCTCTCTTCTTCTTTTATTTCTTCTCTCCTCTTTCCTTTTCATTGTACAAGTTTCCGTTTCTCTCTCTCATTCTCCATTTTCTTTCAGGAGAAATATATCTTTTTCCCTTTTCTCTTGTTTTTCCCATTGTAAGCATTTCTTTCACACTCAACAAACCCTATCTCTCTCTCTCTCTCTCTCTCTCTCTCTCTCTCTCTTTTCATATTTCTATATTTTTTCTCCTTTTTCATAATGTTCTCACAATCACTTACTCCTTCAAAAAATACCGGCTCATAAAAAAGACATTATTACGTACGTATATAGGTACCTATGTATTGTGATTCATAAAACTGCCTTTTTTTAATGGACTAATACTATCAGCCTACTCTAGTATTACAATATCTACAATCTATGCCCTGTCTAGGTCTAGGCCAGTCTTGCCAAAGCGTGGCACCTTTTTTTTGTAATTTGTTGGCAAATTTAATGACAGACATACAAATGATTGGGTAATTACAATTTTGTTATCTG
>NW_007379684.1:0-12534 GCF_000475195.1 Diaphorina citri | reverse complement strand
TCAAAAAGAGAAAAAAAAAAAAAAAAAAAAAAAAAAAAAAAAAAAAAAAAAAAAAAAAAAAAAAACAGGGTGGAAGAGCTCCTTCCAGAGAACCCTGCCACTTAAAAAGCGATAACATATTGTCTGGACCTCCGGTGTACAAGCCTAGTGTGAAACCCGTTCGGCCTTGGACAGGGTATAGGATGGAAATGGGTACCTACTATGTATTACTATTTCATACTCTTACATAGCTACTACCTACCTAAGGACCTCATCTGTACATTTTCCTTTCTCTCTCTTCCTCTCTCTCTCTCTCTCTCTCTCTCTCTCTCTCGCTCGCTCTCTCTCTCTCTATCTCTCTCTCTGTCTCTCTCTCTCTCTCGCTCTCTCGCTCTATATTACTACCGTTTCCATCAGCATAAAATATTTTTATTACTATAGTTTTACTACTACGTTCTTTACTTCTTTTACAAGAGTGGAAAAAAAATGAAAATGAGAAAAATCTGTTTTTCCTGCAACTAGCAACGTATTACCCTTTTTTTCCCTCTCTCACTCCAAGCCAGCTAGGCTGGCTATGAAGAGGTTTGAAGAGAGTTCTGTACCTATTCCTGGATTGTATCTTTCATTAGGCTTCTCTAATTTTCGAATATACTAGGCTGGGGATTGTATCTTTCATTAGGCTTCTCTAATTTTCGAATATACTAGGCTGGCTATGAAGAGGTTTGGAGAAAATTCTGTATTCCTGGATGTTGTCCTGCTGTTTCTTATTTTTAAAAAATGTTATATCTTTTTTTACGTTTCCATTGAAAATTAAAAAGGTTCTCTAATTTTATTTATTAAGATTCGATAGAAAAACTGATTGATCTGTACAATTTTATTGCAATTTGTTTGAAAAATCGATACAACATCAGCAATGAATTAATGAATACGACGTTCAAGCTTCTTGCTTGACAGACGGCCTGTTGTTGTTTGAACGTGTGTGGCGGATATTATGAAGGGTAAAATATCTAACCTTGAGGGGCGAGCGCGGGGGCGCCAAAAATGTCTGTACGCCACTGCACGCGGCGTTATTGGAGGCGCAGTTCTTCATTCGTCACGGGGAGCTACCCTCATTGTCCGTCCAACAGCTCATCGACTGCCACAACCCCGAAAACGCGGCCAATTATGGCTGTCAGGGCGGCCATGCGATGTCCACCTTCTACTATCTGCAAATAGCGGGCGGCCTTCAATCGGAACGCGACTACCCGTTTGAGGGGAAGCAAGGGGCGTGCCGATATGTGCTGGGCCAGGATGTGGTTCAGGTAATGAAAAAGAGAAAGCTTCCTTGCCAAGCAGAAGGTCCCGGGTTCGAATCCCACTAGCGACAAAGAAATTTGCACTCGTATTTTGACTGCAAATATTTCAACTTTCTGTTTTGTTCTGTGCAAATATTTCAACTTTCCGTTTCTCGTTACTTTCTGATGTTCTCGTATTGACCCGACACCTACATAAATGGGAAGTATTGTGTCTCTTTTTGCCCATTTGATTGGGCGATAGAGGCGAACCATAAATAGGTCTTTGAAGCCTTTGTATGTACAATTGTACATGTACATGCTTTTATTTGAAATCAACCTCAGTGGTGTAGTGATTTGGTGGATCGGATCTGGAAGTTAGCGGTTCAAGTCACAATGTACTTGTATTTTTTTCCAGGTAAACGACATTTTCGGCCTTTCAGGCGAGAAGGCGATGCGGCACTTTATTCACCGCAAGGGCCCGGTGGTCGCATACGTCAATCCGGCGCTCATGATAAATGACTATACAGGCGGCGTCATAAGTCACGATGCGCGCGCATGCAATCCGCATCCGTCGCGCCTGACGCATATGGTTGTTATTGTCGGATACGGTCAGAGTCGCGCAGGCGTGCCGTATTGGATCGTGCGCAACAGTTGGGGTCCGCGTTGGGGCTATGAGAGTCGCGCAGGCGTGCCGTATTGGATCGTGCGCAACAGTTGGGGTCCGCGTTGGGGCTATGCGGGGTACGCGTACGTAGAGCGTGGAACGAACGCATGCGGTATTGAACGGGTGGTGATACTTGCGGCTATTGAATGAATTACGGCGTTTATTCATGTATGAAAAATATGTGGGGCTATGCGGGGTACGCGTACGTAGAGCGTGGGACGAACGCATGCGGTATTGAACGGGTGGCGATACTTGCGGCTATTGAATGAATCACGGCATTTATACATGTATGAAAAATATATACCTTTTATGACAATTAAATTACAAATTACGAATGTCTGTTCATTACTCTTCCTGGTAAAAGTATGGGGCTATGCGGGGTACGCGTACGTAGAGCGTGGGACGAACGCATGCGGTATTGAACGGGTGGCGATACTTGCGGCTATTGAATGAACTACGGCGTTTATTAATCATGTATGAAAAATATGTACCTTTTATGACAATTAAATTACAAATTACGAATGTCTGTTGATTACTCTTCCTGCTAAAAGTAGATCAAGGTTATTTTTAACTTTTTTAAGCAATGTGTCTCTTCGACCTGATGAGATCTTTCTACAAAAAAAAAAACAGGGTGGAAGAGCTCCTTCCAGAGAACCCTGCCACTTAAAAAGCGATAGCATATTGCCTGGACCTCCGGTGTACAAGCCTCTAGTGTGAAACCCGTTCGGCCTTGGACAGGGTATGGGATGGAAATGGGTACCTATACTATGTATTACTATTTCATACTCTTACATAGCTACTACCTACCTAAGGACCTACATCTGTACAGAGTGTACATTTTCCTTTCTCTCTCTTTCTCTGTCTCTCTCTCTTCCTCCCTCTCTCCTCTCTCTCTGTCTCGCTCTACATTACTACCGTTTCCATCAGCATAAAATATTTTTATTATTATAGTTTTACTACTTCGTTCTTTACTTCTTTTACAAGAGTGGAGGTAAAAGTAGATCAAGGTTATTTTTAAGCAATGTGTCTCTTCGACCTGATGAGATCTTTCTACTTACAAGAGTGGAAAAAAAAAATGAAAATGAGAAAAATCTGTTTTTCCTGCAACTAGCAACGTATTACCCTTTTTTTCCCTCTCTCATTAGTCCGTCCTTCCTTTATTATAAAAAGGTATAAGGGACGGACTATTGTATTCGCTTCAGTGTCGTCTGTCTGTGCGTCTGTCTATCCCCATAGAAGGACTTATCCAAACCTCCTGGTCGACCTATTATATCAAATTAAAGGTCTTTTTACCAAGAACACGAAAGTGGTGGTGCAAATTTTGTCCAGTAAACCGGTAAAAGTAGATCAAGGTTATTTTTAAGCAATGTGTCTCTTCGACCTGATGAGATCTTTCTACTTTTTTAACTCATATGAGCTCAGTTAGGTAAATAACAAGTTTGTTGATTTTTTCAGTCCTTTCAATTCTCCATTAACTAACGATTCCACACTCCTCTGGTGGGTTTCACCAATTAGTTAATGAGAGATTTCACTAATGGGAGAATTTTTAATGATCCAAACAGGAGTTTTTAAAAACTCCACTTTTTTGGATCACTCAAAACTCTTTTTTGGATTATGCAATTAGTTAATGAGAGATTTCACTAATGGGAGAATTTTTAATGATCCAAACAGGAGTTTTTAAAAACTCCACTTTTTTGGATCACTAAAAACTCCTTTTTGGAAGATTAAAAATTCTCCCATGAGTGAAATCTCTCATTAAGTCATTGGTGAAATACACCACTCGTTTTTTACTCCACACGCAGAAAATATTGACCAACAGCACGAGGTTTTTCTCCAAGTGGAGTCAAAAATGCGGAGTGCAGTGTCGTTTGTGGAATAGGGCCCTGCCTTTTTATAAGCTCCGCTACGGGCTAGACTTATAAATTTATAAAAACGAATATCATAGAACAAAATACCTCAGGCAAAAGCGACAGTATGCTAAAATAAATGCAAATGCAATGGTTATTCGTATACCATTCATACATATGTACTTTTAATATTTTATATTTTTCCTGTGTAATGCAGTGGTAACTTTGATATTTTTTTTCAGTGTGTCTGTATATTTTATTATGTACAGAAGGTTACATAAATACAGTGTGTTCAATAATAATAATAAAATAATAAAATAATAATAAATAAATAAAAATACCTAAATAAATGAAAAAATACAATTTCAGCATAAAGATTATTATACGTCCAAGTTTAAACAGAAGAAGATAGGAGGAAGAAGAAGAAGAAGAAGAAGAAGAAGAAGAAGAAGAAGAAGAAGAAGAAGAAGAAGAGGAAGAGGAGGAAGAGTAGGAAGAAGAAGAACAGACAAGAAGAAACACAAGCGACAAAAAAAATAATAATAATAAAATAATAATAAATAAATAAAATAAAAATACCTAAATAAATGAAAAAATACAATTTCAGCATAAAGAGTATTATACGTCCAAGTTTAAACAGAAGAAGATAGGAAGAAGAAGTAGAAGAAGAAGAGGAAGAAGAGAAAGAAGAAGAGGAAGAAGAGGAAGAAGAAGAAGAAGAAGAAGAAGAAGAAGAAGAAGAAGAAGAAGAACAGACAAGAAGAAACACAAGCAGAGGAAATTAATCCCCAAGTTGTTATCATTCAACAACCACGCAGCTTGCCGCCTGAATTGCTTTCTTGTTTCTTATTTAGATTTATACAGGGGGGATGTGAAGAAGATCTAAATTGTATTGTTTCTTTTGTGCAAAAATTTGCGCTTTTACAGTTGGGGGAATACTGTAAAAGTACAAAATTTGGCGTAATAATAGGTCACTATGTCACTAAATTTCAAAATTATCGGGACTCAACTCGTTAAAATAATACTTTGAAAAAATCATTAAAATTAGGCTAACCATTCGATCGAAAGTTATGGGCGTCTAAGTTCCACCAAACTAAAATAATGTAAATTGTGTAATCAAAACGTGAAATTCACTTCGTCCGTTCATCTATGTAAAATGGGGCTTCATCTGTGAATAAAGTGTGAAATGGGACTTCAACTATGGACTGTGAAATGGGCCCTACAAAAAGGTCAAAAGGACAAACATCCCATTTAACACTTAAAATCATCTCCATATTATTCTGTTTTAATTTTCATATTCTCTCTGTTTCATTTCTTGAAATTAACCAGAACCCTGGATGAATGATATTTATCCCTCCCTCCCTTTTCTCCCTTCTTCCCTTTTTCTCTCTTCATATTTCTATTCTCTCTCCTTCTCCTCTCTCTCTCTTTCTTTCGATTTGCATTTCTTTCTCTCTCTCTCTCTACCCCTCTTTTTTAACGTCTTCCTTTACCCATATTTTCCTCCCTCTCCCCCCTTTTCGCATTCCCACTTTTCCCTCATTTTTTAATTTCTCCCTTGGTTCTTTTCCATTTCCCTTTTTCCTTTCTCTTCTCTCTTTTTCTTCTCTATCCCCTTCTCTCTTCTCCTCTTCTTTTTTGCGCCCTCTTTTCCATTTCTCTCTCTCTTCCTAATATTTGCATTTTTTCTTCTCTCTTTCCTGTTTCCTTTCACTCCTTAATAATAATATATCTACATGTATATATCCACAATAAAATATTGATTGATTGATAATACTGATATTAAGAGTTGTAATAGGTAACTTTAATGTGTTCAACAGAGAGAGAACGAGAAGATTGTCCAACCGTTTTCTGCAATTAATAAAAACAAATGACAGCTTTCATGTCCTCCAATGCCCCAAGTCCCCAAAAGGTTATATTTTTTGCCTCTCTCCCATCTGTGGGTTCTGACAAACTGAGGAAAATAAATGCTTGAGAAATTATTTACGAGCGTCTTGGTCCGAAGGAAACATTTGTAAAACCCTTTGGTCTAGGGAAACATTTATTAATATTTCGGGGGCAAGGCTCGCCCAATGCTAAATGCGCTTGCTTGGTTTACAAAAATTTGGATTTGCAGATATTTCAAAGGGTTACTTTCTCGACCTTCGAAGGCCCCTTAGGGGGCCTTTTTCTGAGTTCTACGGTTCACTGAACTCTTTATTGGCAAATATCACTTGAAAATCACCCCTCCCCTTTAGCGTTCGAAAAAAAATCCCACTCGATATCAGTTTCATCCACCTTCGTTTTTCCCTTTTAAACATTCCCTCTTCTTTTCCCTTTTCCCCCTTTCTCCCTTTTTTACCGTTCATCTTTTGGCCATTTTCACTTCAATTTCCATTTATTTACACGTCAAACAACTTTTTTCTCCCTCCCTCCGCATGCTTTTCTGTCAATTTTGTCCCTTCCTTTCCAATTTTGGAGACAACAAAGTTAACTTTCGTGATAAAGGAAGCTGTAAAATTTTAAATACGAGGATGAAACGTAAAGGGAAAAAACAATGAAATGAAAGATTCTTAGGGGAAGAATTGGGAAAGGTATAAGTTACTAGAAGGAGAAAGAAAAGAAGAAGCAGCAGAAGAAGAACAAGGAAAAAAAGAAGGAGAAGGAGAGGGAACAGAAGCAGCAGAAGAGTTCGAAGAAGAATAAGAAGAAGAGAAAGAGAGCTGGAGAATGAAAAGAAGAAGGAGCAGAGAGAGAAGGACAAGACGAAGAAGAAGAAGAAGAAGAAGAAGAGAATAAAAGAGGTAAAGAGAAAGTTTGGAGAAAATCTTAATGAGCGATGAAGTTTTTAATAATATATTTTGGAGATTTTTCATGCGAAAGGAAGAAAAGAGAAGAAGGAAGAGAAAAGGACAAAGAGAAATTCCCTCCTTCCCTTTCTCCTTTTCTGATTTACAGAGAGAGTGAGGAAGAGAGAAATGATGACAATACGATGTAATATCATTTTATAAAAAGTTGGAACTTATGTAATAAAACAACACAGGATAGGAGAAAGCCAGCCGTTCCGAGAACGAACATTATCCCATCAGGATAAAATCCGCCCCGGCGGGAATCGAACCCGCGGCGTAGCGCTTACAAGGCAGACGCACTACCAACTAAGCTAACTAGGCTGGCGAAAAATCTAAGGAAAACCATTCTCTTTTTCTCACACACTCTTCTTCCTTATCTTACTCACTCATTCACTCTACAATTTTTATTATCGCCCGTTCTTCCTTGTTATCAATTTCTCTTCATCCCTCCCTCCTCTCTCCCCTCCCCCCTCTTATCTTGCTCCCTCTTCCCTCTATTTTTCTTCCTCTCTCTTTTTTCTTTCTGTCTCGCCTCTTTTTTTCTTTCTCCTTCTTCTCTATCTCTCTCTCCCTTCTCTTTCTCCCTCAATTTTTTCCTTCATATATCCTTCCTTTCCAATCAATGTGATTTCTCAATAGATCAGTTGCGCTTACTTGGGTGATATTGCAAAGTCATAGAGCAGGAAAAATGAGGACCAACGGAATTTTTCATTTTCTTCTACTACTTCTAGAGTTCGAGATAAATCGATTTAAAAAATACCGGTAAATCGTGAACTTTGACGTCACGGCATACGCTCCCGTAGGCGATGACGTCATAATTTATTACTCCCGCTTCGTTTGTTTGTGCGCAAGCGTTTCTGCGCATTTTGACGTTAAATCTGACGTCACATTTCTTTGAACTTTTTCATTAGAATGGCAATTAAAAATTGAATTTTCGACATTTTAAAGTTACTTTTTCGGAGTTTTGACTTCAGATTTGGATTTTTCACTACTTTTTACATAGGAATCGACCATTTATGAATCATTTTTACCCATTTGCAACTGCTTCATTTCTTTCCACGTTCGCCTCCCCTATTTTCCTGATCTTTCCTTTTCTCTCTCTCTATTTATTTCCCTCTTTCGCCCTCCCCCTTTCTCTTATCCCGCTCTCCTCCTCTCGCCTCTCCCTATTTTAAATCCGCCCCGGGCGGGAATCGAACCCGCGGCCTAGCGCTTACAAGGCAGACGCACTACCAACTAAGCTAACTAGGCTGGCATAGAATGGCAATTAAAAATTGAATTTTCGACATTTTAAAGTTACTTTTTCGGAGTTTTGACCTCAGATTTGGATTTTTCACTACTTTTTACATAGGAATCGACCATTTATTAATAATTTTTACCCATTTGCAACTGCTCCATTCCTTTCCACGTTCGCTTCCCCTATTTTCCTCATCTTTCTTTCTCTCACTCTCTCTATTTCTTTCCCTCTTTCGCCCTCCCCCTTTCTCTTATCTCTCTCTCCTCCTCTCGCCTCTCCTTATTTTCCCTCCCCGTTATCAATTTCTCTTCATCCCTCCCTCCTCTCTCCCCTCCCCCCTCTTATCTTGCTCCCTCTTCCCTCTATTTTTCTTCCTCTCTCTCTTTTTTTTTCTTTCTGTCTCGCCTCTCTTTTTTTCTTTCTCCTTCTTCTCTATCTAAGCAGCTCTATGTTTTGCATGGAAAGTTTTCCGGTCTAAATTTCCCTTTTTTTCGCCTCTCTCTCTCTCTCTCTCTCTCTCTCTCTCTCTCTCTCTCTGTCTGTCTGTCTCTCTCTTTTCTCTCCAAGTTTGTTATGTTTTGCATGGAAAGTTTTCCGGTCTAAATTTCCCTTTTTTTCGCCTCTCTCTCTCTCTCTCTCTCTCTCTCTCTCTCTCTCTCTGTCTGTCTCTCTTTTCTCTCCAAGTTTGTATCCCTCCATCTCTCTCTCTCTTGCTAGGTCGCGGGTTCGATTCCCGCCCGGGGCATATTTTATCCTGAAGGGATAATGTTAGTTCTCGGAACAGCAGGCTTTCTCTTATTATGTTTTCCTTCTCTCTTGGATTTCGGGACGATAAGACCTTAGCAGTTACAGTTCCCTCAAAAAAATCTCTCCCTCCATCTCTCTCTCTTTCTCCTTCCCTCTTTTCTATCCTATCCCCTCCCACTTTATTTCTCTCTTTCATATCTCTCTCCCTTTTTGCTTAAATTGAAGAAAACTAATTTACGAAAAGGGCCGAGAAATGAATGATAAGGTTCCGGGTAAAAATCGGGAAATCCGTATTTTTTCACCATTTTGTTAGTTTGTACCGTATATGCCGAAAAAAAAGTTGGCAACCCTAATTTTAACACAACAGGAAAAGGAAGTGGGAATTCAATAGAACTATGGGAGGGAATTTTCAACAGGAGGGAGAGGAAGATGAGAAAGGGATTTTTAGTAAGAGTGTGAGGAAGGAATGAGTGGGAATTTTAACACAATTATGGAAAGTATGGGAGTGAATTTTTAACATAAGGAGAGGGAAATGGGGAAGGGAATTTTTAATAGAGATAGGAAGGTGAGAGAGATTTTTAACAGCAGAAAAAAAAAGATATGAGTGGGCATTTTCAGCAACGAGAGAAAAAGGAAGTATAGGAGGGAATTTTTATCAAGAGGGAGAGGACGGGGAAGGAGGGATTTTTTAACAGGAGATATCCTTTTCCCCTACTCCCTATATCTTTCTCTCCCTTAATTTTCTCTTCCTCCTCCCCCTTCTCTCCTTTTTGCCACTCTCTTCTATTTTTCATGCTCTCTTTCTTTCACTATCTCTCTCTCCCCTTCTCTCCTTTCTTCCTCTATTTTTCACGCTCTTTTTCTTTCCAATTTCTATTTTTCACGCTCCACTATATATCCTTTTCCCCTACTCCCTATATCTTTCTCTCCCTTAATTTTCTCTTCCTCCTCCCCCTTCTCTCCTTTTTGCCACTCTCTTCTCTTTTTCATGCTCTCTTTCTTTCACCATCTCTCTCTCTCTCTCCTTCATTTCCTCACCCCTTCTCTCCTTTCTTCCTCTATTTTTCACGCTCTTTTTCTTTCCAATTTCTATTTTTCACGCTCCACTATCTCTTCTCCTGCCTTTCTTCCTTTCTCTCTCTCCCCCTATTTTTTTCCTCTCCGTAAATCCTTTTATATCCTTTCATATCCTTTTTAAATATGTTAAATAATAAAAAAGTTGTGACTGATTAAAGAAAAAAATGCTTAAATGTTGGGCAATCTATCCCCCACTTACGGTACGTGTAGTTAGGTTTTTTTTTTCCAAGCAGGTACCTATAAGGGAACTTTTATTCCCAAAATAAGCCCAATCTGAGGCTTAGGTGTAGGGGAAATGAGCCCCAAAATATGGGTTAAGCCTTAAGCCTATACGAATCTACCTGTTAGGTATTTTTAAATTTCATTTTATTGTTATTATTATTTTTTATTGTTGTTATTTTTTTTTATTTCTGTGAACTACTCAGTCAATGAGTCAGATGAAATGAAAACTTAATCTTACCTGGTACTCAGCACTCAACGTAATTAAGACCAAGAAGAGAGTGAGTGAGTGTTGTAGAAAAGAACTACTCTTCAAATCGTCCCACTCTTTACCTTAAGGTATAGTATAACAGTGAGTTGCATGTTTAATGGTTTGACTCATTGACTAAGTACCTTGGTAGTCTAGTGAGTAGTTCTTTTTTTCTAACTCACTGGGGTAGAGTTCATACCTGAAACAGAGAAAAAAAAAAATATGAAAAATTATTTTCCCATCAGCAGTGTTGTAACGGGTGGTACTTTGGAGTTTTGGGGATTTAGATATTTCAGGAGGGAGGACTTTTCAGTGTGCAAACATAATTATAAAATGTTATATACACTAGGAGAGAGGACTAAAACAGGTCGGTAGGTAGGTAAAAAAAAAAACATATATAATATATGTAGGTAGGTACGGAATAGG
The DNA here is from genome assembly GCF_000475195.1 of Diaphorina citri. NCBI lineage: Eukaryota > Metazoa > Arthropoda > Insecta > Hemiptera > Psyllidae > Diaphorina > Diaphorina citri. The sequence goes on along the minus strand of NW_007379684.1, from coordinate 1,986 downwards.
CAGTAGGTAATCCTCATAATATTATACATATTACAATTGAATATACATATGTATGTTTTTATGATGGTATTCTTATACTAAGGAGTTCAGAGTTCATTAAAATAGGTAATCATAAAAATCTAGACAGAAAATTCCTTTGAAAAAATCATTAAAATTAGGCTAACCATTCGATCGAAACTCATGGGCGTCTAAGTTCCACCAGACTAAAATAATGTAAATTGTTGAATCAAAACGTGAAAGTCACTTCGTCCGTTCATCTATGTAAAATGGGGCTTCATCTGTGAATGGAGTGTGAAATGGGACTTCAATAATTCTATGCAGTGTGAAATGGGTCCTACAAAAAGGTCAAAAGGACAAACATCCCATTTAACACTTAAAGTCATCTCCATATTATTCTCTGTTTTAATTTTCATATTCTCTGTTTCATTGTCATATTCTCTCTGTTTTGTTTCTTGAAATTAACCAGAACCCCGGATGAATGATATTCATCCCTCCCTCCCTTTTCTCTCTTCATATTTCTATTCTCTCTCCTTCTCTCCTCTCTCTCTCTCTTTCGATTTGCATTTCTTTCTCTCTCTCTACCCCTCTTTTTTAACGTCTTCCTTTACCCATATTTCTCTCCCTCTCCCCCCTTTTCGCATTCCCACTAAATTTTCCTTTTTCCCTCATTTTTTAATCTCTCCCTTGGTTCTTTTCCATTTCCCTTTTTCCTTTCTCTTCTCTCTTTTTCTTCTCTCTTCCCTTCTTCTTTTTTGCGCCCTCTTTTCCTTTTCTCTCTCTCTTCCTAATATTTGCATTTTTTCTTCTCTCTTTCCTGTTTCCTTTCACTCTTTAATAATAATACTGATATTAATAGTTGTACTAGGTAACTTTAATGTGTTCAACAGAGAGAGAACGAGATGATTGTCCGACCATTTTCTGCAATTAATAAAAACAAATGACCCCACTTACTATTCCTCTCTTTGTTATCCTCTATTCTCTCTCTCTCTCTTTCATACTTCTTTAGTTTTTCAAAGTGTCACACCCACCCTAACTGTCGCTCCCTCTCTCTCTCTCTCTTTTAATAAACGGGAAGAGGGAGAAAAGGAAAAGAAGAAACAGAAAGAGAGAGAGAGAGAAAAAAACGAGATAAAGCACATAAGAAAGAAAGAGAGAGAGAGAGAGAGAGAGAGAGAGAAAGAAAAGACAAGATAAAGTACATAAAAGAGAGAGAAAGAAAGGAGAGGGAGAGGAGAGGGAGAGAGAGAGGAAGAGAGAGAGAGAGAAAGAGAAAGAGAGAGGAGTTGTTGAGCAATTAGTTTTTCTACTAAATGATTATGATGGAAAAACGCCAAGCGGAAATCTTAATGAGAGAAAAATTAAGAGAGAGAGAGAAAGAGGAGAATGAGAGAGAGAGAGAAAGGGAGGGGGCAGAAAAATTAGGGGAGGGAAAGAAAGGGGGAAAAGATAGATCGATAAGGAGAGAAAAGAGAAAGAAACAGAAGAAGACAGAGAGTAAGAGAGAGAAAAAAGAAAAAGAGGGAAAGAGAGGGGAAATTAAAATATCGGTAGGTATTATGATGGAGGAAAAAAGTATAGGAAGCGTAAAGGAATTGAAATAAATGAGGGCATAACGTGATATATTTTAATTATTTCAGCAGACAAACACACATAGAAACATACAGACTGAACCAAAATAAATTCATCGTATTCAGAACCCAAAACACATAAAGATTGAAGAACCAAAACGAAAACAACGCAAATATTTTTTTATGAAAGCCCGGAAACTATTTTATATATGCAATGTGCAACACATAAATCATAGAGTTGAGGCATGAGGGAGAGAGTGAGAAAAAGTGCGCAAAGAAAGTTAGTTAATAGGATAACAAAAGGAGGAACGAAGGAAGAGAGAGGAAAAAGGAGACAACAAAGTTAACTTTCGTGATAAAGGAAGCTGTAAAATTTTAAATACGAGGATGAAACGTAAAGGGAAAAAACAATGAAATG
>NW_007379683.1:31765-43376 GCF_000475195.1 Diaphorina citri | reverse complement strand
AACCCCTCTTAACTGAAGTAATTAATTCTTGGTTCGACACCCTGTTAGAAAACTAAATGAAAATTCCACCTCCCCCTTTTGCATCAGGTCAAGGGTACATAAAACACTTCAGCCTAAGGCGACAATTTATAAAGAATTAAAATATAAAGTGCCCTCTCCTATTGTCCTAGCAGCTACTTCAGTTTATTATCTTCCTCAGCCTTTGAATCTGCCCCGGGATATAATTAAATCCCATTTCATACGTGCGGTAATCCCATTTCGACGGCTCAATTTACAGGTCATTTGTGAACTTTGCTCTAGGGGCCTAGGGCAGTCGTTTTCTCACATGAGGACGCCTTTTTTTTAGAGGGAGAGACTGGAAAAAGTTTCAGCCGTTTTGGATTGTGAAGAAGGCTCCTTTAAGAGGGCAAACTGTGTATGAAAAAGTATATGTATAAAATGCATAATTTTTCCAAACAATCATAAAGGAGAGAGAGAGAGATAGAGACCAGTTATGGGTGTGATTTATGTATTTCCTGGCGCCCCGGGGTTGCTAGAGCAAGAGGGAGGGAAAGAGTGGATCTGTAAGTGAGGGAGAGGGGGGGATCTGTGAGGGAAGGAGGGGATATATGAGAGAGGGAGGAAGCGGAGGGTGAGATAAAGAGAAGAGGAAAAGAAAGCTAGTCGTGCTTTCAGTTGTTCTCATATGCTCATGCTCAATTTATATCCGTATATCTCACGTTCGAGTAATATTTGCAATAACAGTACCTCCTACCTCGTATGTTTGAGTAGGTATTGGTTCGAGAACTTGTAATACATAGTACCTTTTATGATGGTCTAGTAAAAAGATTTTTCAGTCTCATCCTAGCACAGTATAATTAAATGAGAAATGAGGTACATAATAGCAAGTCGTATGTTTGAGTATTGGATCGAGAATTTGTGTGGTCCCTTGAGCTGAAAGCTTTTGCATAAGAGATTCCACACCCAAAGAAAATTGAAAGCCACCCCAAGACACTCGATAATGGGTAGTACTCCCTATGGACTTCAACTCCTAGGTCCTAGAGGAAACGAGAGGAAAAACTCATAAGCATAAGCTACGGAGTATTAAAAAATCTGGTTTATTCATACTCTCTAAACTCCGCATCTCTCTCTCTCTCTCTTCCTCGCTCCCTTCCTCTCCCTCCTCTCTTTTTCTTTCTTTCTTCCCTTTCTCTCACCTCCTTTCCTCTCCGCTTTCTTTCTCTCTCTCCCTCTCCCTATCCTACCTCTTTCCCTCTCTCTCCCCTCTATCTCTTTCTTCCTCTCCCTTTCTCTCACCTCTCTTTCCTCTCTGCTTCCTTTTTCTCTCCCTCACCATCTCTCTCTCTCCCCCTCCCTCCCTCTCCTCTCCGCTCTCTCTCTCTCATCTCCCTCCCTTTCCCACCGCTCTTCCTCCCTCTCAATATTTCTAGCTTGAAAGATCTCTAAGGAGTTTCCTTTGCTCCAGAATTTCTCAATGGCGGATAAGATAATGGATAAGGAACCAAGGCCATCCCGACCCAGAGAAGATAATATGGAGAAGATTATCTTCTTTGCCTCCAGAAAAAGAATGCTGATATTTTCCAATCTCTAATATCATCTACAATCTACATGTTAACATTCATGCTTACCCCTAGAATCCCTAGATTCTAGAGTTCTATTGGGAATAATACCTATATTTTTTTTGTAAAACCCCGCGGGCTTTTTGGCAAATTAGACTGAGCAATTAATTGGATGTAATCTTGGGTAAGTTAGATTGAGCACTTTGATTGTATGTACGCCGTACTTACCTGCTATCGTACATCATGAGTATCATAACCATAACGTATTCTGTACGGAAAAATGCTTTTTGTTCAATTGTTGCATGGGTTAGACGAGGAAATGCTTTATAGATATGTAAGTACAAATAAAATGCTTGAACATGAATAGGTATTCATTTTCAATGGAGGGGGATAATCCCTCAATCTTTCCCTCATGGTTTTCTTCCCACACAATTCTTCCCTCTTCAGACCGTGTATCATTCCTCCCTTTCCCTGCTGATGTACTTTTTCCCCGTCTCGTCTGTTCTGTACTGTATACGTCTATTCAGAAATCCCTAACTTACCCTCTCTTTCCCTTACTCTTTCTTACTGAATATAAGAAATTCCTCCCTCCTTCCTTTCTTTTTCTCCTCCCTCCTCTACTTTTTTACTGAATGAGAAAAGTTTTTCATTTCTCAAGACAAGAAGTGAGACAGGAAGAATGACGGGAGAGCTGGATAAGGCTACAAGACTCTGGTAGGGCTAAGAGGGTAGCTTACTAGAGCTGCGGGTGTGATAGGAGACAGGAAGAACGAAGGGATAGGGTTATGAAACTCGGGGCTAAGAGGATAGCTTACCAGGGTTGCGGGTATGATAGGAGACAGGAAGGATAAGGATGTAGGGGTAGGGCTAAGATACTTTGGTAGGACTAAGAGGGTGGCTTACTAGGGCTGCGGGTGTGATAGGAGACAGAATAAGGATGGCGGTATAGGATAGCTTACCAGGGTTGCGGGTATGATAGGAGACAGGAAGGATAAAGATGAAGGGATAGGGCTAAGATACTTTGGTAGGACTAAGAGGGTGGCTTACCGGGGTTGCGGGTATGATAGGAGACAGGAAGGATAAGGATGAAGGGATAGGGCTAAGATACTTTGGTAGGACTAAGAGGGTGGCTTACTAGGGCTGCGGGTGTGATAGGAGACAGAATAAGGATGGCGGGATAGGGCTACAAGACTCTGGTAGGGCTAAGAGGGTAGCTTACCAGGGCTGCGGGTGTAATAGGAGACAGAAAGGATAAGGATGTAGGGATAGGGCTAAGATACTTTGGTAGGACTAAGAGGGTGGCTTACCGGGGTTGCGGGTATGATAGGAGACAGGAAGGATAAGGATGAAGGGATAGGGCTACAAGACTCTGATGGTAGGGCTAAGAGGATAGCTTACCAGGGTTGCGGGTATGATAGGAGACAGGAAGGATAAGGATGAAGGGATAGGGCTAAGATACTTTGGTAGGGCTAAGAGGGTAGCTTACCAGGGCTGCGGGTGTGATAGGAGACAGAATAAGGATGGCGGGATAGGGCTACAAGACTAGTAGGGCTCTAAGAGGGTAGGAATGGTATGCAAATTGATTTGGCAAATGGTTCGGAAAAAGAAGTACGGCCATTCTTTAAGTCGGACTGGGGAATAATGAAGCAGACAGTTTAGACTGAACGATCTTGCGGTGAATGATAAGATCTTGGGATTCTAAGGGGGGTATAATCGGTGTACTACCTTACCATTTCATTAGAAAAACTTTTCAGTTACGAAAACAGCATGCCAAGTTTTGCATACTTTTGCCGGATTGGAAAGCTTTATTTTTGAGTGCAGCTGTTTTCAAGTATCTCTCAAGGAGAAAAGAAGATTAAAAGAAGGACGCTTGAAAATCTCCTGTGACAGATGACAGACCAGGTAGAAATGCTTTTACCGATCAACTACTTCCGGAAAGTATACAAAAAAGGTTATGTTTGTTTGACCTTTGCATTGTTTTCAATGGTTGTTTTTCTGTCGTCTCAAATAGGAGAGACTAGGAATAGAAATAATGGGAGACTAAGAATAGAAAATGGGAGATTCTGAATTACGGACACTCGGTACCAGAGATTTTGTCCGCTGGAGGTTGCAGATGTTCGCGTTAAGGGAGGTTTCACTGTGTGTAAAGTTGTAAACATAATTAAATATGTATTCTTAAAATTGAATGGTAACCAGACTAACCAGCTTACTTTTAACACATCCTCACATGCCAAAATGAAATTGAAAAATCCCTCTACAAACTCTACATCGATTGACCCTTGACTCCTTGAACATAATTTGAAATAAGGAAAGTAAATATAGAAAACATCGAAAAAATCTACAGTTATTCTCTACATGTCTGTTTCCTAACCTTTAATCTTCTCCAGCTAAACTCCAAGGAAGATATAGCATGTCCATATCCATATAGTGTATCTATCCTAACCTAACTCTTCCACTAAGATAGCAGGAAGTAGAAACTTTTGCTGTCACCTCGGAGCAGAAATGATTGATGAATTTTATCTCGACGTGCACACAACCATGTAGGTAAGTATTCGTTGTCTAATGTTATCCGGTACATACTGTGGCCAAATCAAATGAAAAGCAAATACCGCCCATAACCCTAATATGAAATCTTGGGAGATTTTCTATTTTATTTTTATTGCAATTGAATTTTCCTGCTTTTATTGGAGTTTCTTCTTTGATAACTTGGAAGATAAAAAAATATGAGAACCATAATTTTGTTTCCTACCAATAAAAAGATAACGATTTTTTCTCCTCTCTCTCCCTTCCTCTTTCTATCTTCTTTCAGAGGACAAAGGCGGGGTATGAAGAAGGACATTCCTGAGAGTCGGGAAGAGTAAAGAAGCCGCAGGCCAACTTTTTACTTTTATAGGAATGTGGAGGCTCTGGGTTTATGAGCAAAATAAAAACGCCTTCACAATCTTCACATTAACTGGCTTGAACATTGTATAAAAGGAAAGTAAAAATAAGAAAGTATCCAAAAAAGATTATGTTTGTTTGACCTTTGCATTGTTTTCAATAGTTATTTTTCTGTCGTCTCAAATAGGAGAGACTAGGAATAGAAAATGGGAGATTCTGAATTACGGACACCCGGTACCAGAGATTTTGTCCGCTGGAGTTTGCAGATGTTCGCGTTAAGGGAGGTTTCACTGTGTGTAAAGTTGTAAACATACATATGTATTCTTAAAATTGAATGGTAACCAGACTAACCAGCTTACTTTTAACACATCCTCACATGCCAAAATGAAATTGAAAAATCCCAGGGGAGGAAAAAGGGGAAGATTAGGAAGGGAGTGGGTCAGGAAAAAAAAAATCCCTCATATAAAACAATACCGTACAAAGGATTTGTCCTGCATTATTTATGAGTGACAATGTTACATTGCTGGTGCACTTTTTAGTAGTCTGCAGGCTCTGTTTAAGAATAGAAAATGGGAGATTCTGAATTACGGACACCCGGTACCAGAGGTTTTGTCCGCTGGAGGTTGCAGATGTTCGCGTTAAGGGAGGTTTCACTGTGTGTAAAGTTGTAAACATAATATGTATTCTTAAAATTGAATGGTAACCAGACTAACCAGCTTACTTTTAACACATCCTCACATGCCAAAATGAAATTGAAAAATCCCTCTACATCGATTGACCCTTGAAGATAACTTGAAATAAGGAAAGTAAAAATAGAAAACATCGAAAAAATTACAGTTATTCTCTACATGTCTGTTTCCTAACCTTTAATCTTCTCCAGCTAAACTCCAAGGAAGATATGACATGCCCATATAGTGTATCTATCCTAACTCTTCCACTAAGATAGCAGGAAGTAGAAACGTTTGCTGTCACCTCGGAGCAGAAATGATTGATGAATTTTATCTCGACGTGCGAAAAAGAAAAACTAAAAACTCGAAAGCTTTTTATATCTACAGTTATTCTCTACATGTCTGTTTCCTAACCTTTAATCTTCTCCAGCTAAACTCCAAGGAAGATATGGCATGCCCATATAGTGTATCTATCCTAACTCTTCCACTAAGATAGCAGGAAGTAGAAACTTTTGCTGTCACCTCGGAGCAGAAATGATTGATGAATTTTATCTCGACGTGCGAAAAAGAAAAACTAAAAACTCGAAAGCTTTTTATATAATCAAAAGTTTTGTACTGACGGTGTATGTGGTGTATGTTAGGGGTTCTCAAGCTAAAAGATACCCTCAAAAGAACGCTATCGAAGACGGTCTTGGCTTGGCTGAAAATGGACTAAAAACTCGAAAGCTTTTTATATAATCAAAAGTTTTGTACTGACGGTGTATGTATGTGGTGTATGTTAGGGGTTCTCAAGCTAAAAGATACCCTCAAAAGAACGCTATCGAAGACGGTCTTGGCTTGGCTGAAAATGGTCTTTCTTTCTTTACTCTTCCTTCTTCCCCCTTACTTTCTTTACCTTCCTCTTCTCCACTCTTCTTCTTCTTCTACGCTTCCTTTTTCCTTCTTTTTACTTTCCTTATCCAATAGGAAGGAAAGTAAATCCTTTCTTTACTTTTCTCCTTTTCGTCTTTCCTTTCTTTCCCTTTACGCTCCTTACTTTCTTTACCTTCCCTTCTTCCCCCTTACTTTCTTTACCTTCCTCTTCTCCACTCTTCTTCTTTTACGCTTCCTTTTTCCTTCTTTTTACTTTCCTTATCCTATAGGAAGGAAAGTAAATCCTTTCTTTACTTTTCTCCTTTTCGTCTTTCCTTTCTTTCCCTTTACGCTCCTTACTTTCTTTACCTTCCAATCCTTTCTTTACTTTTCTCATTTTCGTCTTTCCTTTCTTTCCCTTTACGCTCCTTACTTTCATTACCTTCCTTTTCACCACTTGTCTTCTTTAACTCTTCCTTTCTACCCTCTTTTATTTTTGCCTGCCTCTCTCTGAACTTTACTAATTGATTACTAAATCATCTTTATTTTCTACTCATTACCCCTCTTCCTTTTTACCTTCCTTTTCACCACTTGTCTTCTTTAACTCTTCCTTTCTCCCCTCTTTTATTTTTGCCTGCCTCTCTCTGAACTTTACTAATTGATTACTAAATCATCTTTATTTTCTACTCATTACCCCTCCTCCTTCTTCTCCACCTCCCCTACTTTTGTGTATCTAGACTCTGGAGAGTAAACCCAATTATAACCCTACCATCTTTTCTTTCTTCTCTTCCTCCCATCTCCCCTCCTTTTCTCCCTCCCATCTTTCTCCTTCCCCTCCCGTCCTATATAGCATCTTGGTTTCATGTGGTTAAAACCTCTTGGGACCATCTCTCTTCCTTTCCCTTTTCTCCCTTTATTATTTCTCTCTCTCTCTCTCTCTCCCTTCCCCCCCCTCTCCTGTTAAATGGGACAAGGGGAGACAAGCAATTAGGTAATGGCAGAACTAACACTTTAACGGTACGTGTTTGACAAGGAACAGATATTAAAGGAACCAGAGGTACACATTTTGTGTGATTCAAGCTTGATTCAAACTAGATGTTTGGTTTAAAATTGACATCTAATATTTAAAAGCTTAGGAAAGTTCTTTCAATCTTCCCAATGAAATTTTGAATCCCTCAGAACTATTAATGAATATCTGAAGTTTATCAAAATGAAATGAAGATTGACACTGACAGTATTGTTGTTGCATTGGTTTTTACTCCGTCCTTCCTTTATTAAATTACAATAGTAGGGACGGACTATTGTATTCGCTTCGGTGTCTGTCTGTCCCTATACATCAAATTAAAGGTCTTTTTACCAGGAACACGAAAGTGGTGGTGCAAATTTTGTCCAGAGAACCAAAATGCCAAAAAACCAGAAAAAATGGTTTTTGGGGGATTTTTGCTTTCCTTCTAGCTTCTAGGAGAGGGATTTCTGAGACCAAAATTGAGGGTATATGAGTATTTAATTTCACTTTTTAGACTGCTAGTCCTGCCCTACAATATGACCCATATATTATGCCCCTGTATGTCCTGCCCTACAATTTGACCCATATATCACGCCCCTGCATGTCCTGCCCTACAAATAACATACATTGTGTGTCTCTGTGTATTTTATATCAACAAACTAGAAAGATAAACTTTTATTTTGTAATGGAAAAATAAATAGACAGCCAGTGTGATTGAAAAGCATGGCTTCTGTATGTGCGCTGAAAAATCTAGGTCTGGGGATTTATTAGTTTATTCTGGATAAATCTGGAGTCTGGACTGAATCCTGTGTCTGAAGCTGAAGTAATTGGAGCAACGTATTTTTGAGTGATGCCAACTTTCCCAAATTAATGACCGCCCAGGTTGTGTGTAAAGCTGTGTCCAGTGTCCACCCCGTCAATCGACTGCCTCGACAACATAGATTCACCTCGTCGATCGACGCGCGACGGTTCGACTATGTGTGGATACAGCTTATGAGTAGTATGCAGAGTTGCAATGCATACTAATTCACAAGTTGTATCAAGTCCCTTGGCAATGGATCACTTATTTTCTCAGATTGATCATTAAATTGGAATTTCTCCATCCTCTGCAATTTACGAGTAGCACCAAATCTGTACGGAATTCAGAGTCAGGTGCATAGATGTGCGGTACTGTTCCAATGCTTCGGTAACACCTAGTATAGGAAAGCATGGGTATATGCAAATATTGTTCTATTGATGCTATTTCATATTCTCTATGTAGATCTAATATAATCTCAGCACCAAATCTCCTGTACGGAATTCAGAGTCAGGTGCACAGATGTGCGGTGCTGTTCCAATGCTTCGGTAACACCTAGTATAGGAAAGCATGGGTATATGCAAATATTGTTCTATTGATGTTATTTCATATTCTCTATGTAGATCTAATATAATCTGATATACGAACACTCCGTGATTGGAATAAACTTTTTTTCATGCTCTCTCTGTCTATATGTTTGTTTATAGGACGTTTCCATCATGTAGTTTAATATTGGTTAAATGTTGAGACATTGCAGCCTTATTGTTGTCGTTATTCATAAATATAATCTGATATGCGAACACTCCGTGATTGGAATAAACTTTTTTTCATGCTCTCTCTCTCTGTATGTTTGTTTATAGGACGTTTCCATCATGTAGTTTAATATTGGTTAAATGTTGAGACATTGCAGCCTTATTGTTATATGATGATATCCATATTGTGACATGTTTTGAGATGTATTAGCATGCTCTGTGTTGGATTTGTTGATGTCTCACTCAACCAAGTGTGTCAGAGCCTTGGCAATGGATCACTTATTTTCTCAGATTGATCATTAAATTAGAATTTCTCCATCATCTGCAATTTACGAGTACCACCAAATCTTCTGTACGGAATTCAGAGTCAGGTGCACAGATGTGCGGTGCTGTTCCAATGCTTCGCTAACACCTAGTATAGGAAAGCATGGGTATATGCAAATATTGTTCTATTGATGCTATTTCATATTCTCTATGTAGATCTAATATAATCTGATATACGAACACTCCGTGATTGGAATAAACTTTTTTTCATGCTCTCTCTCTCTGTATGTTTGTTTATAGGACGTTTCCATCATGTAGTTTAATATTGGTTAAATGTTGAGACATTGCAGCCTTATTGTTGTCGTTATTCATATGATATCCATATTGTGACATGTTTTGAGATGTATTAGCATGCTCTGTGTTGGATTTGTTGATGTCTCACTCAACCAAGTGTGTCAGATGTAATACTATAAGAGGTATCTGAAAGTTTCAACTCATAGGTAAAAGGGAAATGTTGCCACATGATGTATACGAGGAGTAGGTACCTAGGTAGGTAGGTAGGTAATCTATATAAATAAAATTGTAGATTTGTCTGTACATTGCTTAGAATCGTGAAATTTTTAGTTATTCTTACTCCTTATGCATAGTTTGACTCACCTCTAAGTAATATCACTGACAAACAGACACACAGATGGTTCACCAAACGATATAATGAGACACGAGGGCAGGGTAATGCTCACCAAGTTTATTTCATGATTTTTCCTCTGATGATGCAATATACCGGAATCATCAGCAACAACATCAGACTCGGAGACAAAACTTGGCGCAATCAGTATAATCCTGAAAACGAGAGCAAAATGAAACATTGTGGAAGGAAACGAGAAAAAGAACTTTAAGAAGAGAATAAGGAAGAAAATGACAATGAAGACATGGAAAGAAGGGATCTCACCTCCAAGCTCCAAGTAATATCACTGACAAACAGACACACAGATGGTTCACCAAACGACATAATGAGACACGAGGGCAGGGTAATGTCACCAAGTTTATTTCATGATTTTTCCTCTGATGATGCAATATACCGGAATCATCAGCAACAACATCAGACTCGGAGACAAAACTTGGCGCAATCAGTATAATCCTGAAAACGAGAGCAAAACGAAACATTGTGGAAGGAAACGAGAAAAAGAACTTTAGAGAAGAGAATAAGGAAGAAAATGACAATGAAGACATGGAAAGAAGGGAAGCATAACGAGAGGAAACTGGAAGGAGAAAGTGAAGAAGAACTCACCTACAAGTAATATCACTGACAAACAGACACACAGATGGTTCACCAAACGACATAATGAGACACGAGGGCAGGGTAATGTCACCAAGTTTATTTCATGATTTTTCCTCTGATGATGCAATATACCGGAATCATCAGCAACAACATCAGACTCGGAGACAAAACTTGGCGCAATCAGTATAATCCTGAAAATGAGAGCAAAACGAAACATTGTGGAAGGAAACGAGAAAAAGAACTTTAAGAAGAGAATAAGGAAGAAAATGACAATGAAGACATGGAAAGAAGGGAAGCATAACGAGAGGAAACTGGAAGGAGAAAGTGAAGAAGACAGGGAATAAACGCAAGAAGTAGAGAAGGTGTAGAAAAAGTTGAAGAAGAAACAAATGACATTAAGAGAAAGTTTTCCCCGAGAAATTAAAGAGAAATATTTTCTGGCAACGAAAGAGACGAGGAGAGGTAGAGAGAATGATAAGAAATGTTGGGTGGTATACCTAGTCGTAGCATATTGTCTAAATTGACACTTCTGTGACATTTTCAAGTCCTCCTGCCATCTCCCTCCTAATCTAGGAAAGGTAGGTGTATACAAAATGGAAAGCAAAATTCCAACTTGCACTCAGAGTAATGAGAACATTTTCTCTCCCTCCCTTTCCCTCCCGTCTCTCTTTCTCTCCTCCCCTCCCTTCTTCTCCTCTCTCGCTTTCTCTTTCCCCCTGTCTCACCCTCCCTCCACTCTCTCTCTCTTCCTCTCACTCTCACTTCCTCCTGTTCTTTTCCCTCAACTTCTTCATTTATGCCTAGTGAACTTCCAAGCTTACCTACAGTACTTATAAGTAATACTGTAAGAGGTATCTGAAAGTTTAAACTCATAGGTAAAAGGGAAATGTTGCCACATGATGTATACGAGGAGTAGGTACCTAGGTAGGTAGGTAGGTAATCTATATAAATAAAATTGTAGATTTGTCTGTACATTGCTTAGAATCGTGAAATTTTTAGTTATTCTTACTCCTTATGCATCCACGATTCCAAAAATCACATTAGAAAAATTTCTGTCTGTCTGTCTGTCTGTCTGTCTGTATGTGTGTATGTCTGTCTGTTACGCTAAATAGACCTGTGGTTGTCCTCTTTTCACGAGAAAACGGCTCGACCGATTTTGAAGAAATTTTTTGTGGTTGTTAAGAAAAGTACTCCGGGTGACATAGACTACTTGAAATTTTCACATTCCATCCTGATTCAAAATGGCGGCGGTTCAAAAACGTGAAGAAAATAGCCTAATACACCCGTTTTTGTCCTCTTTTCACGAGAAAACCGCTCGACCGATTTCGATGAAATTTTTTGTGGTTGTTAAGAAAAGTACTCCAGGCGACATAGGCTACTTGAAATTTTCACATTCCATCCTGATTCAAAATGGCGGCGGGTCAAAAAGTGAAGAAAATGGCCTAATAGACCCGTTTTTGTCCTCTTTTCACGAGAAAACCGCTCGACCGATTTCGATGAAATTTGGTGTGTGAGTAGTACCCTAGAAGCTTTGTGGTTAAAGTCTATTTTTTTT
>NW_007379683.1:17675-31704 GCF_000475195.1 Diaphorina citri | reverse complement strand
AATATGAAAGAATATGGTCCTTTTCTTTAATATTCTCCCTGCTTTAGGGGATAACTTTATGGCCGGGATGATCGGGACCACAGGCTGTAGTCCCGATTACCATGTGGTCACCACACTGTCTGAGTTTTAAGCTTTGTTTGGTCCCAGCCATTTACTGCAGTAGATCAAGCTAATGCCTTACCTAAGAAATGCTGCCTCTAGCATCTGAGAAATGCTTCACCATAACGTTTAATATTCTCCCTGCTTTAGGGGATAACTTTATGGCCGGGTTGATCGGGACCACAGGCTGTAGTCCCGATTACCATGTGGTCACCACACTGTCTGAGTTTTAAGCTTTGTTTGGTTGTTTCATTTTAATCATATTGCTTAAGCTCTTAAGTCAAACAATTTTAAGCTCAAATTGTGGTTTCAGCCATTTACTGCAGTAGATGAAGCTAATGCCTTACCTAAGAAATGCTGCCTCTAGCATCTGAGAAATGCTTCACCATAACACATTTTATACGCAACCATGTAGGTAAGTATTCGTTGTATAATGTTATCCGGTACATACTGTGGCCAAATCAAATGAAAAGCAAATACCGCCCATAACCCTAATATGAAATCTTGGGAGATTTTCTATTTTATTTTTATTGCAATTGAATTTTCCTTCTTTTATTGGAGTTTCTTCTTTGATAACTTGGAAGATAAAAAAAATATGAGAACCATAATTTTGTTTCCTACCAATAAAAAGATAACGATTTTTTCTCCTCTCTCTCCCTTCCTCTTTCTATCTTCTTCTTTCATTCTCTATCCATCTCCTTCCTTCCCACACTCCGTCCTTAGTTCTCGGATTACCTACAAAGTTTTTCCAGGTACAATATCATACTGTGTTTTCAAAGTTTGACCATTAGGTTTTGTTTACAAAATATGAGAACCATAATTTTGTTTCCTACCAATAAAAAGATAACGATTTTTTTCTCCTCTCTCTCCCTTCCTCTTTCTATCTTCTTCTTTCATTCTCTATCCATCTCCTTCCTTCCCACACTTCGTCCTTAGTTCTCGGATTACCTACAAAGTTTTTCCAGGTACAATATCATACTGTGTTTTCAAAGTTTGACCATTAGGTTTTGTTTACAATCTAGTTGAATTGGGCCGTTGTTGTCCTTGTATCTCCTTAGGGAATGGACATGGACACAGTGGTTCTGACCTACCTGGTGTTGGAAAACAGGAAGACCTGGAATCCTGGGTCCAGGTTGTATTACGACAGCCGCATATCCTCTGGTTCTGACACCAATTCTCTTACACCTCTCACTTGTCATTAGAAAGCATGGCTGTATGTATGTACACTAAAATCTGGATCTATTTAAAGATCCTTCCCTCCACTTATGACAGGGCCAAATTCTCTCTTTCCTAAAACAGTGGTCCTGACCTACCTGGTGTTGGAAAACAGGAAGACCTGGAATCCTGGGTCCAGGTTGTATTACGACAGCCGCATATCCTCTTGTTCTGACACCAATTCTCTTACACCTCTCACTTGTCATTTAGTTCTGGACTAGAAAGCATGGCTGTATGTATGTACACTAAAATCTGGATCTATAGATCCTTCCCTCCACTTATGACAGGGCCAAATTCTCTCTTTCCTAATATGACCTCAATGATCGTGTCCTTAGTCTCTAAAATAGTTATTCACTTGTTTCATTGCTACGATGAAGAAGGAAAAAAAAAAAAAAAATCAACCGTTCTATATTTTGTTTCTCAAAAACTGTCGTTGGTTGACCCTTGTTGGCCAAATGTGGTACCATATCTTCGGCACTTCGTATGCACATCAAATGGAAATCAGGTAGACCTGGCAAGCAGACCTGATCAGGTGTACCTGACAGGTTTACCTGATAGTGAGTGACTGGCTTAACATACATTTTCTGAACTGTCAGTTTATATTCCACGGTAACTCGGTCCGGTTTTGACGAAATTTGGCCACATCTTCGGCATGTAAAGGAAATTTCACAATTGGTTTTTGTGCCCGTAAGAGCTCTCATCTGAATTATTTGTTCTTATGTGTTTGCGCTGGCTTAACATACATTTTCTGAACTCTCAGTTTATATTCCACGATAACTCGGTCCGGTTTTGACGAAATTTGGGACACATCTTCGGCATGTAAAGGAAATTTCACAATTGGTTTTTGTGCCCGTAAGAGCTCTCATCTGAATTATTTGTTCTTATGTGTTTGCAAGATAGTAAGAACAACGAATATTGTATGGGTATATTGGGTACTGCTGATACTTGCTCATGCAGTTTCGTGATAAGAGTGTACACTTCAGACTATTTCATTACTCATTAACTGCAATTACCACCAAGGCACCAAGTGATTCATCAAACCTCCAATATGTATCCTTCTATTGTTTATTATCTTGTATTTATTCCACTCAGAATCAATTGCTATTAAAAATCGTTTAGTCTCAATATGTCACGTTCGTTTTCTTATCAATCTTATCACTTTATTTTAATAGTGTTCATATTTACATGTAGGTATATTTATTCCACTCAGAATCAATTGCTACTAAAAATCGTTTAGTCTCAATATGTCACGTTCGTTTTCTTATCAATCTTATCACTTTATTTTAATAGTGTTCATATTTACATGTACCAGTATTATACCAGTCCTATAGGATCTTTTTATATCCACTTAAAACGTCATCTGTGATATGCTGTACAGTTTATCGCTTTAACCTTGCTATGATCACGGAGCTATTTGTTTGGAGTTCTGCATTGTAAAATAAGATTGTGAATGAGTAATAAAACGATAATTAGATATGACTTGTCTGGGTCAGTGAACTTTAGAACTTACTCAGATAATGGCCTAGGATTTGCAAAGTGCTGATGAGAATATGGAAGAATATGGTCCTTTTCTTTAATATTCTCCCTGCTTTAGGGGATAACTTTATGGCCGGGATGATCGGGACCACAGGCTGTAGTCCCGACATTGTTTATTATCTTGTATTTATTTCACTCAGAATCAATTGCTATTAAAAATCGTTTAGTTTAGTCTCAATATGTCACGTTCGTTTTCTTATCAATCTTATCACTTTATTTTAATAGTGTTCATATTTACATGTAGGTACCAGTATTATACCAGTCCTAATAGGATCTTTTTATATCGACTTAAAACGTCATCTGTGATATGCAATGCTGTACAGTTTATCGCTTTAACCTTGCTATTGCTATGATCACGGAGCTATTTGGAGTTTTGCATTGTAAAATAAGATTGTGAATGAGTAATAAAACGATAAATAGATATGACTTGTCTGGGTCAGTGAACTTTAGAACTTACTCAGATAATGGCCTAGGATTTGCAAAGTGCTGAAGAGAATATGAAAGAATCTTTATATCGACTTAAAACGTCATCTGTGATATGCTGTACAGTTTATCGCTTTAACCTTGCTATGATCACGGAGCTATTTTGGAGTTCTGCATTGTAAAATAAGATTGTGAATGAGTAATAAAACGATAAATCGATATGACTTGTCTGGGTCAGTGAACTTTAGAACTTACTCAGATAATGGCCTAGGATTTGCAAAGTGCTGAAGAGAATATGAAAGAATATGGTCCTTTTCTTTAATATTCTCCCTGCTTTAGGGGATAACTTTATGGCCGGGATGATCGGGACCAAGGGCTGTAGTCCCGATTACCATGTGGTCACCACACTGTCTGAGTTTTAAGCTTTGTTTGGTTGTTTCATTTTAATCATATTGCTTAAGCCAAACAATTTTAAGCTCAAATTGTGGTCCCAGCCATTTACTGCAGTAGATCAAGCTAATGCCTTACCTAAGAAATGCTGCCTCTAGCATCTGAGAAATGCTTCACCATAACACATTTTATTCCGGTACATACTGTGGCCAAATCAAATGAAAAGCAAATACCGCCCATAACCCTAATATGAAATCTTGGGAGATTTTCTATTTTATTTTTATTGCAATTGAATTTTCCTTCTTTTATTGGAGTTTCTTCTTTGATAACTTGGAAGATAAAAAAAAAAAATATGAGAACCATAATTTTGTTTCCTACCAATAAAAAGATAACGATTTTTTTCTCCTCTCTCTCCCTTCCTCTTTCTATCTTCTTCTTTCATTCTCTATCCATCTCCTTCCTTCCCACACTCCGTCCTTAGTTCTCGGATTACCTACAAAGTTTTTCCAGGTACAATATCATACTGTGTTTTCAAAGTTTGACCATTAGGTTTTGTTTACAATCTAGTTGAATTGGGCCGTTGTTGTCCTTGTATCTCCTTAGGGAATGGACACAGTGGTCCTGACCTACCTGGTGTTGGAAAACAGGAAGACCTGGAATCCTGGGTCCAGGTTGTATTACGACAGCCGCATATCCTCTTGTTCTGACAGCGCAATTCTCTTACACCTCTCACTTCTTTGTTCATAGAAAGCATGGCTGTATGTATGTACACTAAAATCTGGATCTATTTAAGATCCTTCCCTCCACTTATGACAGGGCCAAATTCTCTCTTTCCTAAAATGACCCTCAATGATCGTGTCCTTAGTCTCTAAAATAGTTATTCATTGTTTTCATTGCTACGATAAAGAAAAAAAAAAAAAAAAAAAAAAAAACTGCGCGGCGGCGGTGAAACACTTTTTTACGGATTGGACTGATCTTTCCCTCCCAAAACGATAGTTATCCATCCCCATGCAAATTCCCAATGCTTTATATTATGTAGATATGCCGCACCCCATTATGTTATTCATTCATTCGTTCGTTCTATTGGGTTGTATGCATCTAAATTCTATACAGAAAGCTTTTGCAATATTTTATCATTCCCATGGCAGACAGCGTCAAAATTCCGTCAAATAAAATTCAATGCAGGGAGCTTGCATGTAGAATACCTATAGATACTGGATAGAATATAGGTAGTATAGGTAAAATTTTATAGGTTCCTATGCACTATAGCACTATACTACTATAAGCATCAGGGTAGTTGACAGCCTGAATGGGGCCCCGGGGCTAACTCCCAACTATCGGCCCCTCCTCCCAACAACTTTTAACAAACAAGAACACTAGTTACTCAGATTTTATTGTCCTTATCTTAAGGGGGGGGACTTGATTCTGGGCCCTTTGTGGAACCCGGGGCCTGATGTACCCCCCCTCGGAATGCCCCTGTTAGGTAGCTTGCAATGCACATGAGGGAATATAAATACGCGATGCATATTAAATGTACGTATTGTTTAGAGAATTGACATTATGTGACGGGTTCTGCTACTTTTGGCAATTTATCATTTTATGCTCATATAGCATAATTCGATATTTTATTGTAACATAGACAGAAATACATAATGTACTTATACGTACTTCTATTTATGCTTTTAGGAGTATGTTTTGTTCCTTTTTACTTTTCTTATTTTGGTTAAAAAATCACTGTTTGGGATGAAGTTCGCCCGGACGGGACGGGTATCGACTCGGGATCTATGGCAGGCCCGCTACTTTCCAAGATAATTAGGCTCGCACGTGTGACTGTGATGCGAACCCGCGATCTCCCGATTATACTTGATGCTCACATATCTTTGAACCTTTGGCACAAATGTCTCATTGACTCATTTCTCCTTGATTTTTGCTGCTTCCATTGGCTCGTCGTCTGCCATATGTCTTGGAACTTGTTGCTGGACGAATGTTTACAATATTTTTCTTTCCTTTGTGTTCCAGAATCACTCATGTCTCAGAACGGAGTGCAATGACAGCTCCGATCATTGAATAAATAAGGTAAGTTTCTCCACATGTGTCAAAATTTTCTCACATTTTTTGATACAAAATTTTCCCACATTAGTGTTGATTATGTCGATCGCCGATTGTCTGTAGTGTGGACGCGGCGTGTTGATCCACACGGAAAAATAGGTGTGGACGGTGAAGTACACCGGTGTGGACCTAGCCTTTTTTTTTAAAAGATGTTTGACAGAGGGAAACTGTATAACCGCTAAGGTCTTATCCTGCCGAGCTCGAAGAGAGAAGGAAGACAGGATAGGAGAAAGCCCGTCGTGCCGACAACGAACATTATCCGTTTAGGATAAAATCCGCCCCGGGCGGAAATTGAACCCGCGACCTAGCGCTCGCAAGGCAGCCGTGCTACCAACCAAGCTAACTAGGCTGGCTGGTGATAAACGAGTATGTCTTATTTCCTTATTTGATAGTAGCATTCGAGCGTTCCCTCAGCCCAAAGGCCAAAGTTCAGGCTGAGTTTTTGCCTAGACCTTTGAAATATTGAAAGCCCGTCGTGCCGAGAACGAACATTATCCGTTTAGGATAAAATCCGCCCCGGGCGGAAATCGAACCCGCGACCTAGCGCTCACAAGGCAGACGTGCTACCAGCCTACCAACCAAGCTAACTAGACTGGCTGGTGATAAACGAGAATGTCTTGTTTCCTTATTTGATAGTAGCATTCGAGCGTTCCCTCAGCCCAAAGGCCAAAGTTCAGACTGAGTTTTTGCCTAGACCTTTGAAATATTTCTTGCTATTCCTCATCTGTCTTGAGTTCCTCCCCCTCTTCTTCCTTCCTCTTCTTCCCTTTCTTCTCCTCCTCCTCAAAACTTATTCCTCTCTCCCTTCCTTTCTCCCCTCTCCATATTTGTTTTTAATATATTAAATTTTTCCATATAAGATTCTTTTTGCCGTTCCGAGACTCAGATTCTTCAATGTTATGTGATTTTGATGTACATAACTACCTACTACCTACATAAAGTAGTATACTTTTGAAGGATGACTAAGAGCATTGAATGAAAGAAAACGGAAAACTAAATCCTTAAAGTAGTATACTTTTGAAGGATGACTAAGAGCATTGGATGAAAGAAAATGGAAAACTATATCCTGATTAGAACACCCTGTATATCAAAGCTAAACTTTCATATCAGTTTTTATATCTCCAAATAGTAAATAGCTTTTACGGAATGGCACCACATGATGGAGTAATAAAAGTGTCTCCCCCACAGGCGATGTGCGCTAGAATTGGAAGGGATGGAAAGTTGAAGGTTTTGAATTTTAAACTAATTTCACGGTTTGCTTAATAATTACCTAGCCACAGGTACTCTTTTACTTTGGGACACGAAACTTTTCACCTTACCACTCCAGACACTATTATTACTACTAGCTATTGGAATAGAGAAATTCATATCAGACACTAATGCCAGGCCCGTTATTGCCACCCGAGGGGATGGGCTAAGTACGTCCCTCGCTAATACTAGCTATTCGACCAGCTATATAGATAAATACTGTCATCAGTCGCTTTCTTTGGCTGTCTAGTTTAAATTCCAAGAAGAGTATCAAGGTGGTAGTCTCATTCAATTCCAAGATTTCCAAGGATATGTCTCAATCGAAACTTTTTTACTGTCTGTAGTGTCCAAGAGTTCTGTTTCCACTTGTCACTTAGTCTCATTCAATTCCAAGATTTCCAAGGATATGTCTCAATCGAAACTTTTTTACTCTCTGTATAGTGTCCAACAGTTCTGTTTCCACTAGTCACTCTAGACACTAGGCGTAGACTGTCCTTCAGATTTTCACAAGCCTTTAACTAATCATAAGTTACCCAGCCTAAAAATAATCGTTAGTTTTCGATCTACTTAAGGGCCTTGGAGTGAGTTCTACAGTTCACTGAACCAAATCGTTAGTTTTCGATCTACTTAAGGGCCTTGAAGTGAGTTCTACAGTTCACTGAACCACTAGTTTAAGCCCTTGCCCTTTTGTGTGGAAGTAAGGGAAAGTTAAGGGTAGGAAAAGCCGAAAAGAGCAAACATTTGAGAAAATGAACGTTTGGAAAGATTAAGAAGATTAAGGTCTGTCGATCCTGAAAAGATAATTTTGTAAGAATATAAGAGAACTTTGGAAAGATTAAGAAGATTAAGGTCTGTCGATCCTGAAAATATAATTTTGTAAGAATATAAGAGAACTAGAACTAAAATTTAAGGCATCTTTTGATCCTGATGATAATTATATAGACGAGCTTATAATTACGAGTATGTACTATGTACCAACTTGTACATAATATTTATTATGTTTAACATTATGTCTCTATGTTTGTTTTTCTCCTGCTTATTTTACACCGAGGTTACCATGCGTCATTTTGCTTAATTTCCATCCATTCTGAGATTACGTCAAAAGCTTTCGAAGCTCTACGTCTCCTCAAGTTCATTGCTCGATAGAGGCGCCAAAAGTTTCGAACTTTTAGTCCTGATCCAGGACTAAATCCAAGGACCAAAATCCAAGGAACACAATCTTTCCAACATCAGGTGTGATATTGAAAAAAAAAGTAAAAAAGTGTGACCTACAAATTTCGCTCCCCCGACTGACGACACACTTCGATAAATTTTAGGATTTGACTTGGACTCGAACCACCAACCTCCAAATTCGGAGTCCGTGGATATAATTCTGTGTGGATAATTTTCAGTACCACCAGGAATTGAGCTCGAACGTTCCGAGCGCTAGGACAATGTGATCACTCGTGCCAAAGTTCTTCTAAAGATGTGTCCACACATAGTTGACCATCGATTGATGTGAACTTATTGTGATACGATCGACGGCCGGTTGACTATGTTTGGAACACACCTAAATGGTAAATCAAAGTAAAAAAATCGCTGGCACTTTAAAGAGTCGATAGGTTCATATTGGTGATATGAGATCTGATCTGTCACACGGCTGTCTCAAACCGTGTAAATACAAGCTGAAAATCTGGTTCTCATAACTTGGTTCTCTCCATTTATTATCTACCTACCCACTTGAGTGCCAAATGTTGGCATGGGTGCCAACCAAATGGCACTCCTTTCAAAGTCCCATTACTGGTTCGACTATTTCCTAAAGTCATGTTTAGCTTTACAGTAACGTAATTATTATTATTATTAAAAATATTTACAGAACTAACCAACTAAAGCACCTTTATTTTATTTCTTTAATTTTTAGTTGAAGTGGAATTTTATTTATTGCAAAGGTAGTAAGTTGGTAAGTTATTTCTGCCCCTTGCACTCGAATAATTTTTGCATTCATCAAAAGTTGGAAAACTTTTTTTTTTCCTCCAAGTAGAAATGAAATAAGAACTAAGTAGACAGAGATACGCCAGGTATACATACCTACATATTTGCTAAGAGGTACAAAGTGGAAGCTAAGAGTTCAGGTATAGGGGTTTTAGTGGGGTAAAGGGGGGGACCTTTCCCTTGCTTTTTAATTTCATTTTCTTTTTCAAGAAAGCGAAGATTTTTTTCTTTCTTTATATACAAGAGAGAAAGTTGTTTTAAATATTTGCTCCATCATAATTACTGAAAAGTTTCGTCGCTTTAAAGTTTGGCGCGGCGTGGTGGTATTATGTCGTTGTGAAATATACTTAAGAAGAAAGCATTAGGGTCTTGTTAGTTATTTCTTAATATACAACTTACCAGGTGTTCTAGGGGACGTTTTTAGTGTCACTTGCAGAAGATTTTTTTCGAGATAAGTAGAAGCACCTGAAAAGTGAGGAGTTTTTTTTTCGTGTTAATGTTTGTTAATTTTCTACCAATGATGCCACACTTGATATTATTTTGGTGAAAAACCTTGTATAGGTGGGGTTTTCCGGGCCTGATCTATCCTCGAGCTTTTAGGCCTGTCTAGCCTGAATTTTTGGCACGTGTAATTAAAATAGAACCTGCCTCGTTGGTGTTTTAATATAAGTAGGGCCATCGGCTATAATAAACGGCCTATGTCACTGCGACCTGGTTAAATCCTTTGTGCCTCTGAGGCACCACTACGCCAAGACGCTCGTCTGGTAAACAGGAGGGCGGGTGGGTTCGATTCCATCCGAGGAAGGCATATAATTTTATCATCATTCATTTGAGAAATTGACTTAGGATATGATAAATAAATAATGGATTTTCAAGGGTTAGCTGGTAGAGAATGCCTTAACCTCACCTGTAATGTTCAAAACTCAAAATCCATCACATGTTTCAAACGCAAGGCTTGAATCTTCAAAGAGTCGGTCTTACCCAAAGAACCCTAAACAGTCTAAACACCCTGTATATGGGGGAAAATTGTTTGAGGATTTCAATGCTGTGCATTTTGCTTTCATACAATAATAATTATGTAACTACCTATACCTACTTATTTAGGCACATGAGTCATACATGTAGGTATGTATGCATGTAGACTTACAATGCCTTTATTATGTTAACATTCATGTCGCTAAATTTATCCTAACATCCTAACCGTGCAGAAAACATATGTTAAAAAGTAATACAAGCAACGTATACCTACAGAATTCGTGTGCATATTATCACATGTTGGGGGAAAATGTCGACAAGCATGGAGCGTTCAAGCAAATACTAAAAATACATAGTTTGCTCAACTTTCTAATATCCAAGTATTTTAAACACCCTCCTCTCCCAACCTTAATGAGGTAGACTCAGGTAAGGGAGGGAATGGTTTTGGACTCGAAAATTATTGCTGATGAGGCACAAGGGCAACGCACGACTTTCTATTAACCCCTTTCATTGTTCTTTATAGCACAGCAAACAGGGGGTAAATTTTTATATTCTATATACTGGGAAAAGGTACAGAAAAGGAAGAAGAAGAAGAAGAAGAAGAAGAAGAAGAAGAAGAAGAAGACATACTACATACTCGTAAAGGCCGTATTCAGGATTTTGTCGAGGAAGGGGGAGGGGCGAGAGTCCAAAGAGTGTTGTACCAGGGGTTTTACACTCCAAATACGGCCCTGATACTCGTATGTACCTATAGTGTTGTCAGTAGAGGTCATCTCTGAAGAAGACATAATACATACTCGTAAAGGCCGTATTCAGGATTTTGTCGAGGAAGGGGGAGGGGCGAGAGTCCAAAGAGTGATGTACCAGGGGCCAGGGGGTTTACACTCCAAATACGGCCCTGATACTCGTATGTACCTGATGTTGTAGAGGTCATCTCAGTGGTGTAGTGATCAAGATGTTCGCCTGGTAATCAGGAGGGCGTGGGTTCAATCCCAGATGAGGGAAAGTTTATCCTCAACATTGTTTGACAATTTGACCACAGTAATAATAGTAGACTACTGCTGGGGTAAAGGACTCTATCAAAAAGCACTGTTATTATTCTTCCATCACCTCACTACTTTACTCACCCCCGAGGGTCAGGAGGGTGACACCTCCGGACCTCAATTTACCAGCACAAATTTCCCATGCTTCCTCCCTTTTTTTTTAACTTAAACTTTTCAGCAAACATGAAACTTCTTTATATTTTTGTTTTTATTTTTCGTCGTAAAGCTTTTTATAATTTACAAAACTTATTCCTCTCTCCCTTCCTTTCTCCCCTCTCCATATTTGTTTTTAATATATTAAATTTTTCCATATAAGATTCTTTTTGCCGTTCCGAGCCTCAGATTCTTCAATGTTATGTCATTTTGATGTAGGTACATAACTACCTACATAAAGTAGTATACTTTTGAAGGATGACTAAGAGCATTGGATGAAAGAAAATGGAAAACTAATTTTAATATATTAAATTTTTCCATATAAGATTCTTTTTGCCGTTCCGAGACTCAGATTCTTCAATGTTATGTGATTTTGATGTACATATAACTACCTACTACCTACATAAAGTAGTATACTTTTGAAGGATGACTACGAGCATTGGATGAAAGAAAATGGAAAACTATATCCTGATTAGAACACCCTGTATATCAAAGCTAAACTTTCATATCAGTTTTTATATCTCCAAATAGTAAATAGCTTTTACGGAATGGCACCACATGATGGAGTAATAAAAGTGTCTCCCCCACAGGCGATGTGCGCTAGAATTGGAAAAAGTTCACATTTGCCGACGACCATCTTGGCGTATACATATCGTGTTGGCATTAATGTGCTTTACATTAGGGATATATTTTAGGGTTTTTTATCGCCCAGAAATGTTTCGGCATAGATTTTATCGGAGCCCTTTGGTCACGACAAGTCGCGATTGTTATTAGTTCGTTTCCAGTTTTTACCATGGCGAGATTGGCGAGCAAATAAGAATCTTATCAGAATTCTCCTAATGACGAGACACGATCACTGGCGTATCCCGCAGCCCCCGTGGGGCTAGAAGGTGGGGAAACTTATCTTATTGGAAAGCGGTCAAAACACCGCTAACCGCTGCATCCGATATAAACCAATAGTTTTCCATCCTTGTCACATTTGACAGCTGCATACCAAATTTCAAGTCTTTAGGTCTTAATACCGTTCTCGAGATATTTTGACAGACACACAGACCTCAAAACGTGTTTTGGCACTCTAAAAGTGATACCGACTATCGAAAATTTCAGCCGATTACATTACTTTCCTTCCTACAGGGAGGTAAGGAAACTAAAAAGAGGACAACACATCATCTTGAGAAGTCAATTTCGGGAACACAAAAGCTTTGCAAATAAGAATCTTATCAGAATTCTCCTAATGACGAGACACGATCACTAGCGTATCCTGCAGCCCCCGTGGGGTGCCTCGGGTATTTAGGGGCCCCGCAGGGATATATTCAGGGGCTAAAGGCAAAAAAAGAAACATTTACAAATTAAGTAAATTGAATAGCCTCCAGTTAGAACCATAATAAAATAAATGGAAATCAATTATTAAATAAAATGATTGTTTCTCTTTCATAGAACAAAAGCTATGAAAAAATTATCTACCTCATATTTCTGATGGAGATCATTCAATGGATGTATCCGTCCATTTTCAACAGTACCCTAGTTTACATGAAGGTACCCTAAAAGATACATGTACATACATATGTATACTTGCTCAAATTTCATTCAATGTTCAATGGATGTATCCGTCCATTTTCAACAGTACCCTAGTTTACATGAAGGTACCCTAAAAGATACATGTACATACATATACTTGCTCAAATTTTTCCTAATTGATTTCCTAGAAATTCATGAAGAAGAGGAAAAAGTTAAAAAAACATTTTATTGTTTTAAAGTAGCACTCCCTGGTAAAAGCTTGTATTCTCGTTTAAAACTTTGAGTCAAAGCATTAAAAGTATAAGGTAGAAAAAATATAGGAAATTATATATGTAACTATTAACTACATACAAAGATGCTGTTCTACATACATTCTGTAGGATACTGTAGACCTCATTGTAGAGTGTTAAGTAAGTATCCTAAGTAGAAAGTTTGGAATTTAAATTGTATTAAGTACTCTTGTTAGTGGATGATGTATTTGATTAAGTAAGTATCCTAAGTAGAAAGTTTGGAATTTAAATTGTATTAAGTACTCTTGTTAGTGGATGATGTATTTGATTTTTTTTTTTTTCAACTTTCGTGAGAACTTTGAATGCCATTGTACAGGGAGTGCCATTTTTTACTAGCAACATTACTTTAAAGGTATGATAAATGTAAATGATAATTCTTTCTAATATTTTGTCAGGTTATGTTGCAACTTCAGTGGTTTTACCCACTAACACTAGTACCAATGTACATTTATCACAATGCAAAAGCAACCACTTTGCTAAAATGATATTTTGTTTTTTGTTCTTAAATCATACTTCTTGTAATTCTTATGAAGCTAGATTATGCTAAACCTGCTGAGGCTGTGGGCGCACCTTGTACAATAGCGAACATAGGGCTAAAAATCCTTTTTGATCCTGTTGATATAATTGAATCTGTACCTTCTGGATGCTAGGCATTTATTTTATTACAGTTTTATTGCTAAAAGTATATGTATCTTATGTCATATTAATATCTAGTAAGGTATACAACAAGTTCAAGGTGTTTGTGATTCCAAGAGGATTTCCCACTTTCATTTTGTTTCTTGAAACAGTCTTGCAATTTGGCTAAAGCTCTGACTACTAACTTCTGTTCCCTTGTTTATATTATGGCCATTATCAGTTCTTATATTAGTTTCTTTTTTTATTGATATTGTTTTTAGTCCGTCCTTCCTTTATTATTACAATAGTAATAAAAAGGTATAAGGGACGGACTATTGTATTCGCTTCGGTGTCGTCTGTCACTCTGTCCCCATAGAAGGACTTCCAACCTAGTCGACCTATATATCAAATTAAAGGTCTTTTTACCAGGAACACGAAAATGGT
>NW_007379683.1:8205-17278 GCF_000475195.1 Diaphorina citri | reverse complement strand
AAAATACTCCCCATGTAATGAGGAATCATTAAAAAGTGTCCAAAAATTGAATTTTTTTTTCGAAGTTCGAAGCAACATTGACTTTGGTTGATATCTGGATGGGTGACTATCCGATTTTTACCAAATTGTTACAGTCGCGTCCTTGTACCATACCGGGATAGCATACCAAATTTCATTGCTTTACGACAAACTGTTCTTGAGATATTTTGTTCACAACCTTTTCAATATTTTCCACGAAATGAGGGTTAAGTAACAATTACTTTGGTTAATATCTGGATGGGTGACTGTCCGATTTTTACCAAATTGTTACAGTCGCGTCCTTGTACCATACCGGGATAGCATACCAAATTTCATTGCTTTACGACAAACTGTTCTTGAGATATTTTGTTCACAACCTTTTCAATATTTTCCACGAAATGAGGGTTAAGTAACAATTACTTTGGTTAATATCTGGATGGGTGACTGTCCGATTTTTACCAAATTGTTACAGTCGCGTCCTTGGACCATGCCGGGATAGCATACCAAATTTCATTTCTCTACGATAAACCGTTCTTGAGATATTTTGTTCACAACTTCCTACTTTTTCCCATTTCAACCTGTAGTACGTACGTACGTACGTACGTACGTTACGTACAGACCATGGGCTAAAAACCACTTTTTTGGAATCAGGGGACCCCAAAACGGATATTTCCACCCATTTCCCGATTTTGAAAATTTGGACCGATTGCAATACTTTCATTACTAGTATAGCTCCGCTATACTGTAGTAATAGAAAGTAAAAAAAAAAACTGAATCCCAGTTTCACTAGAAGTCACTGAACTGTAATCGTTACTACGGGGTCCCCAAAAGACCAACGGGATCACGGCTCTCAGACCGTCTGACACGGTCTCACAGACCTGTCTCTGTCAGTCGCAATGTGTGGGGCGGAATAAGCTTGAGATCTAGGTCTCTAGATTTCTCCGCCACACACGCTCAGACTCTCTGATAGACCACGCGGTGTAAGCGTGAGTGGCGGGCGTTATTCCTAATACTTACACATGAAGAATTTCAACGTTCACGTCTGACATTATTCGAAACTGAATCTGAAGAGGATTCCAACACTCGGGCTCGTGACAGAACCATACCTACGAGATATTTGATATTTTCCACGGGAAAATGCAGGAAATGAAAAAGAATATGGTGTGTAACAGATGGATGTAAATGATTTCTTTGTTGAATTGAAACATGTGATAACATGCACACGAATTCTGTAGGTACACGTCGCTTGTATTACTGTTTAACATATTATGTTTTCTGCACGGTTAGGAAGTTGGGATAAATTTAGCGACATGAATGTTAACATAATAAAGGCATTGTAAGTCTACATGCATACATACCTACATGTATAACTCATGTGCCTAAATAAGTAGGTAGGTATAGGTAGTTACATAATTATTATTGTATGAAAGCAAAATGCACAGCACTGAAATCCTCAAACAAATGGGTAAGCAGCATGCAGTAAAGCATACTCGTAAATCTAAACGCCACCTAAATGGGTTCAGAAAAAAAAGTTACCAACTTTCACAATCACAAAAGTGCTAAATGGTACACGAAGAATGTAAGCTGGAATGTGGAACACATAACCACCATGTAGGTAACTATAATAACATTAGAAACCAGCCAGAACTTCCCCAGTTGTTTTGATAAATGGCAACAATTTAAGTTAACATTGTCAAGTGTTGTCTAAGGACAGAGAGAGAGAGGCCAGCGCGGGAGGGGAATGAAGAGATGGGGAGGGATAGGAGGGGAGCAAAGAGATGGGGAGGGATAGGAGAAGATGGGAAGGATGGGTGGGAGGTTGAAAACTAATTTTATTGCATCTTCACTCTTCAGTTTTTTGAGTGCCCCCTTGATTTCTGATGTGATATTCACTTGAAATTAAATTTCTCTGGAACTAATTTGGAGGGGAGGGTTCTCAGTGAAAAAATAACATAGGGCAGGGGGATTGCATCTCCACTCTTCAGTTTTTTGAGTGCCCCCTTGATTTCTGATGTGATATTCACTTGAAATTAAATTTCTCTGGAACTAATTTCGGAGGGGAGGGTTCTCAGTGAAAAAACAACACAGGGCAGGGGGCCGTTGGGAGTTTACAGGCCAAAACGTACAATGTCTGGGCTGTTAACTTGCTTGACATTAGGACGTTAACCTTGTCAAGAAGGATATATACAACACTCGGTACTTTCATTTAGGTGAGATTTGCATAATCATGAACAATAACGTCTAGACTTGAGTGAATTGATTTTTCAAATATTCGGCCTTGAGTTACATATTATGTTTTCTGCACGGTTAGGAAGTTGGGATAAATTTAGCGACATGAATGTTAACATAATAAAGGCATTGTAAGTCTACATGTATAACTCATGTGCCTAAATAAGTAGGTATAGGTAGTTACATAATTATTATTGTATGAAAGCAAAATGCACAGCATTGAAATCCTCAAACAAATGGGTAAGCAGCATGCAGTAAGCACTAAAAGCATACTCGTAAATCTAAACGCCACCTAAATGGGTTCAGAAAAAAAAGTTACCAACTTTCACAATCACAAAAGTGCTAAATGGTACACGAAGAATGTAAGCTGGAATGTGGAACACATAACCACCATGTAGGTAACTATAATAACATTAGAAACCAGCCAGAACTTCCCCAGTTGTTTTGATAAATGGCAACAATTTAAGTTTTTTTTTTTAATGCGACAGTAAAAACAAACAATACAGATACCATTAAAAACTAGAAAAGAAATAAAAACAGTTAGAAGAAAATTAAACACTCTTTTTCATGGCGATGAAATGAAACAGATAAATTAATTCGTCATTAAAAACCGAATTATAAAATAACAAGCGTCAAATAAATAATGCATTTCAGAGTATAAATCCCTGTCGCGTTTAATACTTTATGCTGTGGATTTCTTGGCACGACTCGACAATACTGTGCTCTGTGAAACAAGCTGGGTCCGTCCCTCCGGGAATAAATTGGTTTTACAGGTCAAACAATGAAGTTTTTCGAAAAAAGAATGAATAAAAATGAATGAATTTTTCTAGCAATATTCTGTTCAGTGAACATTAACTTTGCTCAGGGGGGAAAACTTTTAGAATTATGAATACTTATTTAGAACTTCTTTTTTTTATATTTACCTGAACGAACGATGGAATAAAATTAAATTGTATTGAGACATTGAGAGAGAGAGAGAGAGAGAAAAAAAAAGGAGAATCTTGAAAGGGGGGAGAGTGGAGAGCCAATTTTGGAAAATGCATTTGCCCCCGTTTTGCCCCCACATTCTCGATTTTATATCATTTAAAATTAATATTTTGTGACGTTTTGAAAATTGTATAGGTTTTCCTGCCCCCTCTTTTACTTTCCTTATCCCATTTTTTTTTTTTTTTTTTTTTTATGGTGGTGGTGGTGGTGGTGGTAATGGTGGTTTGACGTCACTGTATAGTTTTTCAGGCACGGGGTTTTATCCTCCACTCGGTGGTTATCCGACTCCTCACATTAAGTACCTACCTATTAATTAACTGAGTTGGGCCGGGGAAAGCCAGCAGCTCGCGATTGTCCAGATAGTTACCAACCCATCCGATTACCAACCAGGTTCGTTAACTTCAGTACACCAACTACACCGAAGAGACAATTAAACTACACCAACTACACCGAAGAGACAAAGATGCACCTTAAATTAAATGACACCATTTTCCAGAGCTTTTCTATTTTTTTTTTTTTTCTCTCTTTCGAGCTTGAATATTGTTCTCTCGTTTTCTTTCTCGCGTTCTCCCTTATTGTAAAATAAAGGGTGTATTAGAATATTAGTGTCCTATAAGAAAAGTAATTTTAGCAACTTCATATTAAGCTAGCTAGGGGTGTATCTTTGATTGCCGACCTTGGCGCTTTCCATCAGTCTCTAATGGAGCAATTGCAAATGGGTAAAAATTATAAATAAATGGTCGATTCCTATGTAAAAAGTTGGGAAAAATCCAAATCTGGAGTCAAAATTATGACGTCATCGCCTACGGGAGCGTATGCCGTAACGTCAAACTTCACGATTTACCGGTATTTTTTAAATCGATTTATCTCGGTATCTAGAAGTCGTAGAAGAAAAAGAAAAATTCCGTTCTTCCTTATTTTTCCTGCTCTATGACTTTGAATCATCACCCAAGTAAGCGCAACTGATCTATTGATAAAGATAGATTACCATATCTGTATTTTTCTCGTTGTTTCAGGTAAGATTGTATTCAATGTCAGAACCCCATGGATTTCATTTGAACTACACATTACAACTTCAGTAAGTTACCAACTTTATCTATTGAAAATTTTCACAATTTGAAAAGCTTTACAATAGTGCAAAATGCTGAACATGGGGACAAGCACCTATACAATAATAATGACAATCTGAAAAATAGATAACAGCTACTACCGTCATCAGTGCTACTTGAGAATTTTCACTTTCCTTATCCTGTAATAAGGTACCTATCTAATGTATTTGTATTCGACAAAATTTTCAGTGGTCAGTTTTCCGAGCCAAAACATGTTTTGAGGCCGCTTTTTGGCGGTTTTAAGATGAACCGACTAAACGGTTAGCGATGTTGCAAAAGTTATGGGAATAGCCCCTTCCCCCAAACGATATCTAAAAATCACAAAAGAGCACAATTTATTGAGATGTGTAAAGTCGTGTGATGTTCATACCAGATTTTATTTATTATTATTTTTTTTTCTTATTTTTTCAATATAAAAGTACAATGCAGTAAGTTCCTTTCAGTTTACTGATCAGAACTGTTCAACTGTTACGGGGCACAAACAATATAAGATGGAAGGTGTGGGGGGGATTTGGTGTGACCATCACACGACTTTCCTTATCTCATTGGAAAGCGGTCAAAACACCGCCAACCGCTGCATCCGATATAAACCAAAAGTTTTCCATCCTTGTCACATTTGACAGCTGCATACCTAATTTCAAGTCTTTAGGTCTTACCGTTCTCGAGATATTTTGACAGACACACAGACCTCAAAACGTGTTTTGGCACTCTAAAAGGTGATACTGATTATCGAAAATTTCAGCCGATTACATTACTTTCCTTCCTACAGGTAGGTAAGGAAAGTAAAAAGAGGACAACACATCATCTTGAGAAGTCAATTTCGGGAACACAAAAGCTTTTCATCATCAGAAGACCGTTTGTTATCAGGAATTGGCTCTCTCTCTCTCTCTCTTTTTTTTCCCCTGGCGTTCTAGTTTTTCAAAGGAACAAATTAAACCCAGAGTGTGAGAAAATTGTCAAGTACGAATGGCGCATAGAGAGAAATAGAACATTGGAGAGAAATGAGTAAGAGAGAGAAAAATGGGTATGTGTAAGAATAGGGAAAAGGGCTGAAAAGGGAAAAGGAAAGAAATGTGTGCAGGAAAATAGAGAAGGGGGAAACAAAGGGACAGACTGAAAACATAATAAAAAAGTGAAAATTTCATTAAGTCTGCGAGG
The DNA here is from genome assembly GCF_000475195.1 of Diaphorina citri. Classification (NCBI taxonomy): domain Eukaryota; kingdom Metazoa; phylum Arthropoda; class Insecta; order Hemiptera; family Psyllidae; genus Diaphorina; species Diaphorina citri. Next base: position 11,777 of record NW_007379683.1, on the reverse strand, counting down.
GAGATATTTATTCTGGGGGGTAGAGGGAGGGAAATAATTTGATTTCGGGGGATTTTTTTTATTCTGTTGACATGAGGGAAAAGTTTCAAAACCTCAGCTCAGCACAGACATTTCATTTGCGTTTTTAATTGTAACCCTCGCTAGTTGGTCACTGGGGGAGACAAGCCGTCTGTTTTAACTTTGTAACCACTTTGTTTGTTTTTGTGTCGCTCCATTAGGCTAAAATGAGCCAACGAACAGAAACATGGGAGAAATGAAATGGGGAAAATTTTATTGCAATGTTATGAAACTCGAAGAAAATTAAACAAAACAAAATGACAATGCTTTCTCGGAATTGTCACTGTTTTACGGGTAAGTGTTGACCTTCGTCCTGCAATCAAGAAAGTATAAGGTCAACAAAAACTTTCCGACCCTGCGTGCAAAATAGATGCAATCTACTTTCAAGTAATCAACTGTGAAAATAAACAGCTTGCCGCCTTTCCTTTTGGTCAAACCAAGAACAGGAAGCTGAAGAAACTCTCTTGAAAGTTTACAGCTCAAACTTTCAACTTGAATCCCCCCACTTGGGAAGAAAAAGTGTAAAAACTTATTGGAGAAGAAAATTTTCAATTATTAATATATCTAATATTCTTGAAAAAAAGATACGAAAACGTAAAACTTTGGCATGGCAAATTTATTATTAAGAAAACTTGAGACATGTCTAACTTTGCTCTGAGCATATATTAAGTTTTCTCTTCGACAAACTCATATTCTATTTGGAACGAAAACACGAATGTGAGAAAAGAGAGGCCAAGTTTCTACCCAAATAGAAAGAAATTGTGGTTTTCATCAAAGCAAAAAACCTAATACTCAAGTATGTCAGCTCCCATGGCGTAGTGGTCACTGCACTCGCCTTGCACGCGGGAGACCCGGGTTCGATTCCCGGCGGGGTCAAGAAATTTGTATCATGCAAATGATTGATCCCGTGACTGGCTGTTAAAAAAAAAAAAAAGGTTGTTGTTTTCAAATGTCGGGAACTTGGCCTTTTTGGTCATTCTCCCAAAAAGGAATAAAAGTTTGATTCCTCCGTAAAAGGTTGTGAGAAATCTAAGTCTGAGATCAAAACTCCGAAAAAGTTTTTTAACAAATCGAAAATTCGATTTTTATTTGCCGGTCTACTCTAAAAGCTCAAAGATTCAAATGATTGATCCCGTGACTGGCTGTTGCGGGGCCCACTCAGCCTCGTGAGGAAAATGAGTAGCTATGACATGTAAATGCGCATAGCGACCGGTGCCAGCATGGTAGGTAAACATTGGTTGTTAGGATTATTGAGATATGTATTGGGAAAAATCCTACAATGCTGCAGTGAGCACCAAAGTTGTGACATAATAACACAAAGAAATTGCATTTACATTTAAATTTAATACTCAAGTAGTTCTTACTGACAGAAGATAATAAGATAATCGATCCTTTTGGCTCAGTACTTGATATATATTTTTGAGATGTCACCTAATCATATTCATTTTTAACTCAAGGCCGAATATTTGAAAAATCAATTCACTCAAGTCTAGACGTTATTGTTCATGATTATGCAAATCTCACCTAAATGAAAGTACCGAGTGTTGTATATATCCTTCTTGACAAGGTTAACGTCCTAATGTCAAGCAAGTTAACAGCCCAGACATTGTACGTTTTGGCCTGTAAACTCCCAACGGCCCCCTGCTCTATGTTGTTTTTTTTACTGAGAGCCCTCCCCTCCAAATTAGTTCCAGAGAAATTTAATTTCAAGTGAATATCACATCAGAAATCAAGGGGGCACTCAAAAAACTGAAGAGTGGAGAAGCAATAAAATTAGTTTTCAACCTCCCGCCCATCCTTCCCATCTTCTCCTATCCCTCCCCATCTCTTCACTCCCCTCCTATCCCTCCCCATCTCTTCATTCCCCTCCCGCGCTGGCCTCTCTCTCTCTCTGTCCTTAGACAACACTTGACAATGTTAATTGAAAAATTCATTTTGACAGTAGCGAACTTTTCCCGAGCAAAGTTTAACAACTTTGAAGCGGAACTTTATAACTTGGAATGTTCGAGGCCGATCCAACTCTGTGACCCCTTGGTGTAGGGGGGTCCGTTATTTGGGTCTGATCGGGGAAGAATCATGTCCTGAGATAGGGTCCGTTATTTGGGCCCGGTGGCAAAAGTTACGAATATCATCTAACTTCTGAGATGTCTGATTCACCTTTTTGAGCTCGTGTGGTTGGTCTTTGGGCACCATATCAAGATCATAATCCCTTTGATACTTTATCCTCTGTTTAATGGAGGCCCCGGAGGATCAATGGGGTCCAATATACCTTAAACTCGGTTGAAATTCCATCACTCCCGGTATAAGTGACTCAATTACATCACCAGAGCAGCACGTTCAAAATTCCCGGAACAAAAAATCCCATCTCTCTGAAATTTTTCCCCAGTTAATCTTCTTCTTGTTACTTAAAATTATACTCTCACGCCAGTTTTCCGAAATCTCATTTGGGGACAAGAGGGTAGACTAGAAGGTGGGGAAAGAGAGGACAGGCTGGCGTATTATATTTTTTGTGGTGTTTGTTTTCGGGCTGAAAGATGGATGATATATTTTAGTGGGGCTATTGTTCTGCCTGGGGGGGGATAAGGGGTTTATAATGGTTTGTTTTGAGAAGGAGAATGAGAAGGAGTTTTCGAAATAAATGACTCTCATTTTAATCACGTAATTTTCCGGACTGTCCCTGTGATAACACTGATTAAGAACTTTTCTCAAGTTGGTTCTTTCGATGGATGACATTTTTTTCTGTCTGCGTTTTAAAAGTTTTTTCACCATCAGCGGCGCCGAATGCAAAAAAGACATTCACAAAGGTAATCTCTGCATCATTTAAATTTATTTTAATTTACCCTTGCTATAATTAACGTCGGTCTTTTGTAAATGTCTTTTTGCAGGCTACCTAACCCCTTTTAACACAGTTATTCTCGTCTAACACTCTATTTAGTGACAGAATAAGAACATAAATTAATTATGTTTCTCATCTGTTCACATGTTTACTTGTACCTACATCTCTCTCTTTCTCTCCTCTCCGAATGCAAAAAAGACATTCACAAAGGTAATCTCTGCATCATTTAAATTTATTTTAATTTACCCTTGCTATAATTAACGTCGGTCTTTTCTAAATGTCTTTTTGCAGGCTACCTAACCCCTTTTAACACAGTTATTCTCGTCTAACACGCTATTTAGTGACAGAATAAGAACATAAATTAATTATGATTCTCATTTGTTCACATGTTTACTTGTACCTACATCTCTCTTTCTTTCCCTTTCGTCCATTACAAAGATCCCTTTTCCCTCTCTTTTTACTACCTACGGCAGAAATTTCTATCCCATTATGAAAAAGAATTATAGGGATACGTATACATTTGCCACACGTATTCTCTCTCCCTCATGCGCCATTTCTCTCTCTCTCTCTCTCTCTCTCTCTCTCTCTCTCTCTCCCTCTCCCTTTCTTCTCCTTCTTCTTCTCCTTCTTCTTCTCCTTCTTCTTCTCCTTCTTCTTCTCCTTCTTCTTCTCCTTCTTC
>NW_007379683.1:4960-8016 GCF_000475195.1 Diaphorina citri | reverse complement strand
TCTCTCTCTCTCTCTCTCTCTCTCTCTCTGCTTCTGTGTTCAATATGTTTGTTTTCACGTGTATATGTGTATGTGTGTTGGGCTTGGTGGGGTATGTTTGTCACCATTGCCTTATTCATACGGTCTCTTGTTAACCGTTGGTCTCTCTCTCTCTCTCTCTCTCTCCCTTCCTCTCTCTATCTCTCCCTCCCTCCCTTTCCCTCTTTCTCTCCCTTCCTCTCTTTCTCTCTCTGTTCTTTCTTTAAGGTTATTTCCCCTTCTAACTCTACTATTTACGTGTTTACAAAGTACATACATGTGCTACCTACATATTCCATGTGTTACTTAAGTTGGCCTTTCTTTCACTTACCTAAGTCCTCATGTACCTACTTATTTATATTTATAGTGTCAGCTCCCATGGCGTAGTGGTAACTGCGCTCGCCTTGCACGCGGAAGACCCGGGTTCGATTCCCGGCGGGGTCAAGAAATTTGTACAAGGCGAGTGCAGTGCCCACTACGCCATGGGAGCTGACGGCTATGGACTATTGAGTAGTATTGGGTATCGCTATTGACCAATTTCCAAAGGGATGATGAACTTTCTGAAATCTGAAAGGAAGTGTTTTGTGCGTGGCGTGTTGCATACTTAGTAGCAATTTACAGGCGGTCATAAGATTTTTTGAGAAAATCATTTAGGTATTCTAGGTACATACAAAATTCATTGGGGACATGCTCTTTTAGTTTATTCTAGGTGCTGGTGTTATTCAGTGCTATTTTAGGAAGGGGGGGGGAAGGGAGGGAGGGAGGGAAATAATTTGATTTCGGGGGATTTTTTTTTTATTCTGTTGACATGAGGGAAAAGTTTCAAAACCTCAGCTCAGCACAGACATTTCATTTGCGTTTTTAATTGTAACCCTCGCTAGTTGGTCACTGGGGGAGACAAGCCGTCTGTTTTAACTTTGTAACCACTTTGTTTGTTTTTGTGTCGCTCCATTAGGCTAAAATGAGCCAACGAACAGAAACATGGGAGAAATGAAATGGGGAAAATTTTATTGCAATGTTATGAAACTCGAAGAAAATTAAACTGTGCCTTACAAATAAATAACACCTTTGAAATTGCCCCACAAAAAGGAACTTGTATTTCATGCTGATGGCAGTCTTAAGTACCCAGGTGTCCCAGGTACCCTACTTTATTAATTTGTATAGATACATATGTACTTATTTCTTATACGTACAGTTTCACCTGGGCAACTAACCGAGAAACCGAGCGAAGAGAGTTCCGAGAACTTGATGTTTTACTTTACTTCACTTCGAAATTTTCTCAACCAAGACATAAAATTCCATATTCAAATTATGAACTCAATACATAATTCCATCTCTCTCTCTCTCTCTATCTATCTCTCTCTCTCTCTCCCTTTTTTCTATCCCTATCTTTTCCCCTTTCTCTCCCTCTCTTCCCCCTTTTAGCCCGTCCTTCCTTTATTATTACGTAGTAAAAAATTAAACAAAACAAAATGACAATGCTTTCTCGGAATTGTCACTGTTTTACGGGTAAGTGTTGACCTTCGTCCTGCAATCAAGAAAGTATAAGGTCAACAAAAACTTTCCGACCCTGCGTGCAAAATAGATGCAATCTACTTTCAAGTAATCAACTGTGAAAATAAACAGCTTGCCGCCTTTCCTTTTGGTCAAACCAAGAACAGGAAGCTGAAGAAACTCTCTTGAAAGTTTACAGCTCAAACTTTCAACTTGAATCCCCCCCACTTGGGAAGAAAAAGTGTAAAAACTTATCGGAGAAGAAAATTTTCAATTATTAATATATCTAATATTCTTGAAAAAAAGATACGAAAACGTAAAACTTTGGCATGGCAAATTTATTATTAAGAAAACTTGAGACATGTCTAACTTTGCTCTGAGCATATATTAAGTTTTCTCTTCGACAAACTCATATTCTATTTGGAACGAAAACACGAATGTGAGAAAAGAGAGGCCAAGTTTCTACCCAAATAGAAAGAAATTGTGGTTTTCATCAAAGCAAAAAACCTAATACTCCGTAAAACTTTGGCATGGCAAATTTATTATTAAGAAAACTTGAGACATGTCTAACTTTGCTCTGAGCATATATTAAGTTTTCTCTTCGCCAAACTCATATTCTATTCGGAACGAAAACAGGAATGTGAGAAAAAGAGAGGCCAAGTTCCTACCCAAATAGAAAGAAATTCCGCCAAAGTAAATAACTATCTACTGAAGTAGTTGTTACTAATCGATATTTTGGTTTTAATGGTTTTGGTTTACTCGATCCTTTTGGCTAAGTACCTTCGCACATACATGCATATTAGGTACTTGATATATTTTTGAGATGTCACTAATTTTTTTCATTTTTAACTCAAGGCCGAATATTTGAAAAATCAATTCACTCAAGTCTAGACGTTATTGTTCATGATTATGCAAATCTCACCTAAATGAAAGTACCGAGTGTTGTGTATAATATCCTTCTTGACAAGGTTAACGTCCTAATGTCAAGCAAGTTAACAGCCCAGACATTGTACGTTTTGGCCTGTAAACTCCCAACGGCCCCCTGCTCTATGTTGTTTTTTTTACTGAGAGCCCTCCCCTCCAAATTAGTTCCAGAGAAATTTAATTTCAAGTGAATATCACATCAGAAATCAAGGGGGCACTCAAAAAACTGAAGAGTGGAGATGCAATAAAATTAGTTTTCAACCTCCCACCCATCCTTCCCATCTTCTCCTATCCTTCCCCATCTCTTCACTCCCCTCCTATCCCTCCCCATCTCTTCATTCCCCTCCCGCGCTGGCCTCTCTCTCTCTCTGTCCTTAGACAACACTTGACAATGTTAATTGAAAAATTCATTTTGACAGTAGCGAACTTTTCCCGAGCAAAGTTTAACAACTTTGAAGCGGAACTTTATAACTTGGAATGTTCGAGGCCGATCCAACTCTGTGACCCCTTGGTGTAGGGGGGTCCGTTATTTGGGTCCGGTCGGGGAAGAATCATGTCCTGAGATAGGGTCCGTCATTTGGGCCCGGTGGCAAAAGTTACGAATATCATCTAACTTCTGA
>NW_007379683.1:0-4519 GCF_000475195.1 Diaphorina citri | reverse complement strand
GTTATATTGGGATTTCTTTTTTTTTTTTTTTTTTTTTTTTTTTTGACAAAAACAAGTTTTAAAAAATTGGTTTTACAGGTCAAACAATGAAGTTTTTCGAAAAAAGAATGAATAAAAATGAATGAATTTTTCTAGCAATATTCTGTTCAGTGAACATTAACTTTGCTCAGGGGGGAAAACTTTTAGAATTATGAATACTTATTTAGAACTTCTTTTTTTTATATTTACCTGAACGAACGATGGAATAAAATTAAATTGTATTGAGACATTGAGAGAGAGAGAGAGAGAAAAAAAAAGGAGAATCTTGAAAGGGGGGAGAGTGGAGAGCCAATTTTGGAAAATGCATTTGCCCCCGTTTTGCCCCCACATTCTCGATTTTATATCATTTAAAATTAATATTTTGTGACGTTTTGAATATTCCTGTGGTAAAATTGGCATAGAGATTAATCATTACCGGCAAAAGAAGTCAATTACTAGTCCGTTCATGCCTTTTTTCCCCTTATTTAAAGTGGTATGTATGTATTTTTTTTTTTTTTTTTTTTTTTTTTTTTTTATGGTGGTGGTGGTGGTGGTGGTAATGGTGGTTTGACGTCACTGTATAGTTTTTCAGGCACGGGGTTTTATCCTCCACTCGGTGGTTATCCGACTCCTCACATTAAGTACCTACCTATTAATTAACTGAGTTGGGCCGGGGAAAGCCAGCAGCTCGCGATTGTCCAGATAGTTACCAACCCATCCGATTACCAACCAGGTTCGTTAACTTCAGTACACCAACTACACCGAAGAGACAATTAAACTACACCAACTACACCGAAGAGACAAAGATGCACCTTAAATTAAATGACACCATTTTCCAGAGCTTTTCTAAAACTACACCAACTACACCGAAGAGACAAAGATGCACCTTAAATTAAATGACACCATTTTCCAGAGCTTTTCTATTTTTTTTTTTTTTTCTCTCTTTCGAGCTTGAATATTGTTCTCTCGTTTTCTTTCTCGCGTTCTCCCTTATTGTAAAATAAAGGGTGTATTAGAATATTAGTGTCCTATAAGAAAAGTAATTTTAGCAACTTCATATTAAGCTAGCTAGGGGTGTATCTTTGATTGCCGACCTTGGCGCTTTCCAGTCTCTAATGGGGCAGTTGCAAATGGGTAAAAATTATAAATAAATGGTCGATTCCTATGTAAAAAGTTGGGAAAAATCCAAATCTGGAGTCATAAATTATGACGTCATCGCCTACGGGAGCGTATGCCGTGACGTTAAACTTCACGATTTACCGGTATTTTTTAAATCGATTTAAATTCCGTTCTTCCTTATTTTTCCTGCTCTATGACTTTGAAACATCACCCAAGTAAGCGCAACTGATCTATTGATGACGGCTATGGACTATTGAGTAGTATTGAGTCTATCGCTATTGACCAATTTCCAAAGGGATGATGAACTTTCTGAAATCTGAAAGGAAGTGTTTTGTGCTTGGCGTGTTGCATACATAGTAGCAATTTACAGGCGGTCATAAGATTTTTTGAGAAAATCATTTTGGTATTCTAGGTACGTATACAAAATTCAATGGGGACATACTGTTTTAGTTGATTCTAGATTTCATTTGAACTACACATTACAACTTCAGTAAGTTACCAACTTTATCTATTGAAAATTTTCACAATTTGAAAAGCTTTACAATAGTACAAAATGCTGAACATGGGGACAAGCACCTATACAATAGTAATGACAGTCTGAAAAATAGATAATAGCTACTACCGTCATCAGTGCTACTTGAGAATTTTTACTTTTCTTATCCTGTAATAAGGAAAGTAGGTATCTAATGTATTCGACAAAATTTTCAATGGTCAGTTTTCCGAGCCAAAACATGTTTTGAGGCCGCTTTTTGGCGGTTTTAAGATGAACCGACTAAACGGTTAGCGATATTGCAAAAGTTATGGGAATAGCCCCTTCCCCCAAACGATATCTAAAAATCACAAAAGAGCACAATTTATTGAGATGAGTAAAGTCGTGTGATGTTCATACCAGATGTTTCCCTCCAAATTAGTTCCAGAGAAATTTAATTTCAAGTGAATATCACATCAGAAATCAAGGGGGCACTCAAAAAACTGAAGAGTGGAGAAGCAATAAAATTAGTTTTCAACCTCCCGCCCATCCTTCCCATCTTCTCCTATCCCTCCCCATCTCTTCTCTTGACAAGGTTAACGTCCTAATGTCAAGCAAGTTAACAGCCCAGACATTGTACGTTTTGGCCTGTAAACTCCCAACGGCCCCCTGCTCTATGTTGTTTTTTTTACTGAGAGCCCTCCCCTCCAAATTAGTTCCAGAGAAATTTAATTTCAAGTGAATATCACATCAGAAATCAAGGGGGCACTCAAAAAACTGAAGAGTGGAGATGCAATAAAATTAGTTTTCAACCTCCCACCCATCCTTCCCATCTTCTCCTATCCTTCCCCATCTCTTCACTCCCCTCCTATCCCTCCCCATCTCTTCATTCCCCTCCCGCGCTGGCCTCTCTCTCTCTCTGTCCTTAGACAACACTTGACAATGTTAATTGAAAAATTCATTTTGACAGTAGCGAACTTTTCCCGAGCAAAGTTTAACAACTTTGAAGCGGAACTTTATAACTTGGAATGTTCGAGGCCGATCCAACTCTGTGACCCCTTGGTGTAGGGGGGTCCGTTATTTGGGTCCGGTCGGGGAAGAATCATGTCCTGAGATAGGGTCCGTCATTTGGGCCCGGTGGCAAAAGTTACGAATATCATCTAACTTCTGAAATGTCCGATTCACCTTCTTGAGCTCGTGTGGTTGGTCTTTGGGCACCATATCAAGATCATAATCCCTTTGATGCTTTATCCTCTGTTTAATGGAGACACACCAAATAAGTGACACACCCTGAATGACATAGTTCACTGATATTTTTGCAAGTCCAACTCGTTCTTATTGTTTCTATTTGTAAGTTATTGAAGAAGTTACGTTTTTATTATAGTAGGTCTATCTACAATTCTACATTAATGTTACAAGTTACAATAATTGATGACGCGTGTCCGCGTGTATCTTTTTTATGCAAAGGCTTTCTCCTTTTTAGTACATTCCACTGTCTAACATTTTAGCTCGAGAAAAGAAAAGGAGAAAAAATAGCGCTAGTTTTTATACTTTTAGAAGTTGTGGTTCTAGAGATAGAGCGATCAGTGTGTGAACTATGAAATGTGAACTGTGAATGGATCTCGTTCTTATAATATAAGATTTGTAAGTTATTGAAGAAGTTACGTTTTTATTGTAGTAGGTCTATCTACAATTCTACATTAATGTTACAAGTTACAATAATTGATGACGCGTGTATCTTTTTTATACAAAGGCTTTCTCCTTTTTAGTACATTCCACTGTCTAACATTTTAGCTCCAGTAAAAAAGGAGAAAAAATAGCGCTAGTTTTTATACTTTTAGAAGAAAAAAAAATCAAATTTATGAGCGGTCCCCCCGTCCCGTCTAGTGCTTTGTGATTTTTTTTATGAATATTATAATTTTTTTATACTACCTACTTTATATTTTTTTATACTTTCCATTTTCTTCATGTGCCTTACCAACGAGAGGAGGTTGGTAGGTACAAAACGTGTATGAAACTATAAAAAAATAAGAGAATTTTTCTCCCCACCTTTTTGTAGAACTTTATGATTGAAAAATATGGGATTTTTTTTCGTACCCCTCCAGAAACCACGCCGAAATCTGCGCCCTAAATTTATAAAGGGTTTTATGATTGAAAAATATGGGATTTTTTTTCGTACCCCTCCAGAAACCACGCCGAAATCTGCGCCCTAAATTTATAAAGGGTTGATCAGATCAGGTGAAGTAAGTTAGGTTTGACCGGGAGATATTAGTATTTTTTGTTTTTATAATAGTTTTTCAAGAAGTTTGTTTCAGGGAACTAACTGTAACTGCTAATAAGGTCTTACTGTCCCGGAAGCGAAGAAAGAAAGAAGGCAGGAACCCTATCTGCTCAGGATAAAATCCGCCCCGGGTGGGAATCGAACCCGCAACCTAACGCTTACAAGGCAGACGCACTACTCTTCAAGCTAACTAGTCCAGCATTGATGCACATTTTTGAATCCGAAAGAAAATACTTCAAGTTACTTATTATAGTTTATAGTACATAATTGTTTAAATGTAACTTTTCAAGTGAAATCAGCAGCTAGGAAATCATTGTAAGTAGGTACAAGTACATAGAGCCAAGAAACAAAAGGCAGACGCACTACTCTTCAAGCTAACTAGTCCAGCATTGATGCACATTTTTGAATCCGAAAGAAAATACTTCAAGTTACTTAATATAGTTTATAGTACATAATTGTTTAAATGTAACTTTTCAAGTGAAATCAGCAGCTAGAAAATCATTGTAGGTAGGTACATAGAGCCAAGAAAATTGTGTGCTTGTGTGCCTGAGAGAGAGAGAGGAAATATAATAAATCCAGGGGAAAAATCAAAAGACTTTAGTTCCTTTTCCGTTTCTATCCCTCCCTTTTAC